>NW_026288006.1:0-32500 GCF_023373465.1 Oncorhynchus keta
ATTTCACTGGGACACAATGTACTGACCATTTTACTGGGACACAATGTACTGACCATTTTACTGGGACACAATGTACTGACCATTTTACTGGGACACAATGTACTGACCATTTTACTGGGACACAATGTACTGACCATTTTACTGGGACAATGTACTGACCATTTTACTGGGACAATGAACTGACCATTTTACTGGGACACAATGTACGGACCAATGACAATACTGACCATTTTGGGACACTGGGACACAATGTACTGACCATTTTACTGGGACACAATGTACTGACCATTTTACTGGGACACTGACCATGTACTGGGACCATGAACTGACCATTTCACTGGGACACAATGTACTGACCATTTTACTGGGACACAATGAACTGACCATTTTACTGGGACACAATGTACTGACCATTTTACTGGGACACAATGTACTGACCATTTACTGGGACAATGAACTGACCATTTTACTGGGACAATGTACTGACCATTTTACTGGGACACAATGTACTGACCATTTTACTGGGACAATGTACTGACCATTTTACTGGGACAATGTACTGACCATTTCACTGGGACACAATGTACTGACCATTTTACTGGGACACAATGTACTGACCATTTTACTGGGACACAATGTACTGACCATTTTACTGGGACAATGTACTGACCATTTTACTGGGACACAATGAACTGACCATTTTACTGGGACACAATGTACTGACCATTTTACTGGGACACAATGTACTGACCATTTTACTGGGACAATGTACTGACCATTTTACTGGGACACTGACCAACTGGGACACAATGAACTGACCATTTTACTGGGACAATGAACCATTTTACTGGGACACAATGTACTGACCATTTTACTGGGACACAATGTACTGACCATTTACTGGGACACAATGTACTGACCATTTTACTGGGACACAATGAACTGACCATTTTACTGGGACACAATGAACTGACCATTTTACTGGGACACAATGAACTGACCATTTCACTGGGACACAATGTACTGACCATTTTACTGGGACACAATGTACTGACCATTTTACTGGGACACAATGTACTGACCATTTTACTGGGACACAATGTACTGACCATTTCACTGGGACACAATGAACTGACCATTTTACTGGGACACAATGAACTGACCATTTTACTGGGACACAATGTACTGACCATTTTACTGGGACACAATGAACTGACCATTTTACTGGGACACAATGTACTGACCATTTTACTGGGACACAATGAACTGACCATTTTACTGGGACACAATGTACTGACCATTTTACTGGGACACAATGTACTGACCATTTTACTGGGACACAATGAACTGACCATTTTACTGGGACACAATGTACTGACCATTTTACTGGGACAATGAACTGACCATTTACTGGGACACAATGAACTGACCATTTTACTGGGACACAATGTACTGACCATTTTACTGGGACACAATGTACTGACCATTTTACTGGGACACAATGAACTGACCATTTTACTGGGACACAATGAACTGACCATTTTACTGGGACACAATGTACTGACCATTTTACTGGGACACAATGTACTGACCATTTTACTGGGACAATGAACTGACCATTTTACTGGGACACAATGTACTGACCATTTTACTGGGACACAATGTACTGACCATTTTACTGGGACACAATGTACTGACCATTTTACTGGGACACAATGTACTGACCATTTTACTGGGACACAATGTACTGACCATTTTACTGGGACAATGTACTGACCATTTTACTGGGACACAATGTACTGACCATTTTACTGGGACAATGAACTGACCATTTCACTGGGACAATGTACTGACCATTTTACTGGGACACAATGTACTGACCATTTACTGGGACAATGAACTGACCATTTTACTGGGACACAATGTACTGACCATTTTACTGGGACAATTTGACCATTTTACTGGGACAATGTACTGACCATTTTACTGGGACACAATGTACTGACCATTTTACTGGGACACAATGAACTGACCATTTTACTGGGACAATGAACTGACCATTTTACTGGGAACTGACCATTTTATGAACTGACCATTTTACTGGGCACAATGAACTGACCATTTTACTGGGACAATGTACTGACCATTTTACTGGGACACACTGACCATTTTACTGGGACACAATGTACTGACCATTTTACTGGGCCAATGTACTGACCATTTTACTGGGCCAATGAACTGACCATTTTACTGGGCCAATGAACTGACCATTTTACTGGGACAATGTACTGACCATTTTACTGGGACACAATGTACTGACCATTTTACTGGGACAATGTACTGACCATTTTACTGGGACACAATGAACTGACCATTTTACTGGGACACAATGTACTGACCATTTTACTGGGACAATGAACTGACCATTTTACTGGGACAATGTACTGACCATTTTACTGGGACAATGTACTGACCATTTTACTGGGACAATGAACTGACCATTTTACTGGGACCAATGTACTGACCATTTTACTGGGACAATGTACTGACCATTTTACTGGGACAATGTACTGACCATTTTACTGGGACAATGTACGGACCATTTTACTGGGACAATGTACTGACCATTTTACTGGGACAATGAACTGACCATTTTACTGGGCACAATGTACTGGGACCATTTTACTGGGACAATGTACGGACCATTTTACTGGGACACAATGAACGGACCATTTTACTGGGACAATGTACTGACCATTTTACTGGGACAATGAACTGACCATTTTACTGGGACACAATGTACTGACCATTTTACTGGGACACAATGTACTGACCATTTTACTGGGACACAATGAACTGACCATTTTATTGGGCCAATGAACTGACCATTTTACTGGGACACAATGTACTGACCATTTTACTGGGCACAATGAACTGACCATTTTACTGGGACAATGAACTGACCATTTACTGGGACAATGTACTGACCATTTTACTGGGACATTTTACTGGGACACAATGTACGGACCATTTTACTGGGACAATGAACTGACCATTTCACTGGGACACAATGAACTGACCATTTTACTGGGACACAATGAACTGACCATTTTACTGGGACATTGTACTGGTAATTGTGTCCCGTGCTGAATGCCATTTTACAACTATTGGGGTAAGAAATGAGACATTATCAACATATAATGTTCCATATTTTGGGACATAAGCACCTTGACGGCCCTGGCTGGGTAACATCTGTGTGCTTGCTTGCATACCATGGGTGCAACTGAGTAGAATGGGCAGATAATTGTGTGGTCAAAGGTTGCCATCGTCCCCAGAATAATATTGTACTGAGTGAAGCAGTTTAAAGTACTGACCTACTGACACAATGTACTGACCATTTACTGCTTCATGGTCACATCATCATTCAACTGTGACTGGGATACCTACTGGGACAAAAACATACCAACAAAATCATTTACTACTACTACTACTACTCCTGATACTACTACTGATGATACTGCTACTAATTCTGATACTACTACTACTGCTACTATTTCTAGACAATGTTGATGCTACTGGGACTATTGCTACTACTACTGGGACAATACTACTACTACTACTACCTACTGGGACTGAACTGACCTACTACTACTACTACTGCTACTGCAATGAACTGACCATTTTACTACTACTACTACTGACCATTTTACTACTACTACCTACTGCTACAATACTGACCTACTACTACTACTACTGACCTACTACTGGGACTACTGCTACTTTTACTGGGCTGCTGTACTGACCATTTTACTGTACTGACCATTTTACTACTGACCATTTTTACTACTGGGACACAATGTACTGACCATTTTACTGGGACAAAATACTGCTGCTGACCACTACTGGGACTACTACCACTACTACACTACTACTACTACTACTACTGCTGACCTACTACTACTACTACTACTGATGATACTGCATTTTACTACTGATGCTGCTACTGGGACAACTACTACAATGACTGATACTACTAATACTACTGGGACAATGCTGGGACATTGTACTACTACTACTACTACTGCTACTACTGAGACATTATACTACTACTACTGTTCCACTACTGATGATACTGCTACTACTGGTGCTGCATTGCTACTACTACTACTATGCTGCACTGCTGGCTACTACTGCTGCTACTACTACTACTACTACTACTACTACTACTACTGAATACACTTACTACTACATTTACTACTGATGCTGCTACTACTACTTACTACTGATTGATACTGCTACTACTGCTACTACTACTACTACTACTGATGATACTGCTACTACTGATGCTACTACTACTACTACTACTACTACTGCTGATGATACTACTGCTACTACTACTACTGCTACTACTACTACTACTACTACTACTGCTACTACTACTGACTGACTACTACTGCTGCTACTACTACTACTACTGATGCTGCTACTACTACTACTACTACTACTACTATGATACTACTGCTACTACTACTACTACTACTACTACTACTACTACTACTACTACTACTACTACTACTGACTACTGCTGCTACTACTACTACTACTACTACTACTACTACTACTACTGCTACTACTACTACTACTACTACTACTACTACTGATGATACTGCTGCTACTACTACTACTACTACTGATGCTGCTACTACTACTTATACTGATGATACTGCTACTACTGATGCTGCTACTACTACTTATACTGCTGACTACTGCTACTACTGACTTCTGCTGCTACTACTTATACTGATGATGCTGCTACTACTGATGCTGCTACTACTACTACTACTACTACTACTACTACTGCTACTACTACTACTACTACTGATGATACTGCTGCTACTGCTACTACTACTACTACTACTGATGATACTGCTACTACTACTACTACTACTGATTCTGCTGCTACTACTACTACTGCTACTACTACTACTACTACTACTGATGCTACTACTACTACTACTACTGCTACTACTACTACTACTACTACTACTACTACTACTACTGATGATACTGCTGCTACTACTAATGCTGCTACTACTACTGCTACTGCTGCTACTACTGATGATACTGCTACTACTACTACTACTACTACTACTACTGCTACTGCTGCTACTACTACTACTACTGATGATACTGCTACTACTACTACTACTACTACTACTACTACTACTGCTACTACTACTACTACTACTACTACTACTGCTGCTACTACTACTACTACTGACTACTGCTGCTACTGCTACTACTACTACTACTGCTACTACTACTACTACTACTGCTGCTACTACTGATACTACTGCTGCTGCTACTGCTACTACTACTACTACTACTACTGCTACAACTACTGCTACTACTACTACTACTACTGATGCTACTGCTACTACTGCTGCTGCTACTACTACTACTACTACTACTACTACTACTACTACTACTGATGATACTGCTGCTACTACTACTACTACTACTACTGCTACTACTGATGATGATACTGCTACTACTACTACTACTACTACTACTACTACTACTATACTACTACTACTACTACTGATGATGATGCTATACTGCTACTGACTACTACTACTACTACTACTACTACTACTACTACTGATGATACTGCTGCTACTACTACTACTACTACTACTACTACTACTACTACTGATGATACTGCTACTACTACTACTACTACTACTGATGCTACTACTACTACTGATGCTATACTGATACTACTGCTACTACTACTACTACTACTACTACTACTACTGCTACTACTACTACTACTACTACTACTACTACTACTACTACTGCTACTGTTGCTACTACTATACTACTACTACATTTACTACTGCTGCTACTACTACTGGTTGCTGCTACTACTGCTACTGATACTACTGATACTGCTACTGATACTATTACTACTACTACTGATACTACTACTATTACTACTACTACTACACTACTAATACTGATACTACTACTAATCCTGCTGATGATATTGCTACTACTACTACTATAGCTACTAATACTGATACTACTACTAATCCTGCTGATGATACTGCTACTACTACTACTACTACTACTACTACTAATACTATACTACTACTACTCCTGCTGACTATACTGCTACTGCTACTACTACTACTACTACTACTACTACTACTACTACTGCTACTACTACTAATACTACTACTACTACTACTACTAATGATTCTACTGCTAATATCACTACTACTACTACTACTACTACTACTACTGCTGCTACTACTACTACTACTACTTCTACTACTGTTACTATTGCTATACTACTACTACTACATTTACTACTGCTGCTACTACTACTGGTGCTACTTCTGCTGCTACTACTGATACTACTGCTGATACTACTGATACTATTACAACTACTACTGATACTACTACTATTACGACTACTACTACAGCTACTAATACTGATACTACTACTAATCCTGCTGATGATATTGCTACTACTACTACTACAGCTACTAATACTGATACTACTACTACTCCTGCTGATGATATTGCTACTACTACTACTACTACTACTACTACTACTACTTACCTCTATTAATTTCCCAACACTGAAAAAAGGGAAAACTAAGTGAGCCAAATGTCTCATATTATGTGATAATTCACTTTTTTAATTTTGTTATACCAAGCTAAATTATCTATAGCTATTGGCACAAAACAAGTTAAATACAAGTCGTTTATTATTTCAAGATATTTTCCAAACAAATCTTGAAGTGAATTATCACAATATGAGATATATAGGCAAGCATAGATTTCACTTTTTGCAGTGCGTTTACGAAGGCGAATAGGAAATGTGCCCAGAATTCAAGACATTGCTGTTAATGGGTACACAGACAGCTCAGTCATTCAGTAAATTAAGTCCAGAACAGCCTCTACCTTCTCTCCAACGAATGATTCAATCTGATTGAATGGTCTTATTTACCCACAAATCACTTACATCTTCCTAATAGGCATCAATCATTCTAGAATGAAGCCAGGCCATATCAATCTCAATGAAAGGTTTAAATGCGTGGCCTTGAATACGCTAATGATGAATGTGTGCATTTATTTAGAAGGTGTGGTGCCAGGACAACAACTTCTAGTCGACGTCAGCAATACAAAGTGGCTGATCGTGGACTACTGGAAAGGGAAGGCTGAGCACAGCGACATCCACATCTACGGCCTGTGTAGTGGAGCGGGTTGAGAGCTTCAAGACCCCCAGTGTCAACATCACTAAGAAATGATCGTGGTCCACAAACATCAACACAGTTGTGAAGGAACGACCCGCAGGAGGCCAAAAAGATTTGGCATGGGGCCCTCAGATCCTCAAAAAGTTCTACAGCTGCACCATTGAGAGCATATTGACTGGCTGCATCACCGCCCGGTATGGCTACTGCTTAGCATCCGACTACAAGGCGCTACGGAGAGTAGTGCGTACAATCCAGTACATCACAGGGACTGAACTCTCTGCCATACAGGACCTCTATACCAGGCGGTGTCATATACCAGGCGGAATTCCATAAAAATTGTCAAAGACTCCAGCCACCCAAGTCATAGACTGTTCTCTCTGCTAGCGCATGGCTAGCAGTACCGAGGGCACCACGTCTGGGACCAACAGGATCTTTAATAACTTCTACCCCCAAGTCATAGACTGTTCTCTCTGCTAGCGCACGGCTAGCGGTACCGACGACACCAAGTCTGGGACCAACAGGATCTTTAATAACTTCTACCCCCCCCCCAAGTCATAGACTGTTCTCTCTGCTAGCGCATGGCTAGCGGTACTGACGACACCAAGTCTGGGACCAACAGGATCTTTAATAACTTCTACCCCCCCCAAGTCATAGACTGTTCTCTCTGCTAGCGCACGGCTAGCCGTACCGACGACACCAAGTCTGGGACCAACAGGATCTTTAATAACTTCTACCCCCCAAGTCATAAGCCTGCTGAAACAGACTGTTCTCTCTGCTAGCGCACGGCTAGCGGTACCGACGACACCAAGTCTGGGACCAACAGGATCTTTAACAACTTCTACCCCCAAGCCATAGACTGTTCTCTCTGCTAGCGCACGGCTAGCGGTACCGACGACACCACGTCTGGGACCAACAGGATCTTTAATAACTTCTACCCCCCCCCAAGCCATAGACTGTTCTCTCTGCTAGCGCACGGCTAGCGGTACCGATGACACCAAGTCTGGGACCAACAGGATCTTTAATAACTCTACTACCCCCAAGTCATAGACTGTTCTCTCTGCTAGCGCACGGCTAGCGGTACCGACGACACCAAGTCTGGGACCAACAGGATCTTTAATAACTTCTACCCCCCCCAAGTCATAGACTGTTCTCTCTGCTAGCGCACGGCTAGCGGTACCGACGACACCAAGTCTGGGACCAACAGGATCTTTAATAACTTCCCCCCCCCCAAGCCATAAGCCTGCTGAAACAGACTGTTCTCTCTGCTAGCGCATGGCTAGCGGTACTGACGACACCAAGTCTGGGACCAACAGGATCTTTAATAACTTCTACCCCCCCAAGTCATAGACTGTTCTCTCTGCTAGCGCACGGCTAGTGGTACCGACGACACCAAGTCTGGGACCAACAGGATCTTTAATAACTTCTACCCCCCCCATAAGCCCATAGACTGTTCTCTCTGCTAGCGCACGGCTAGCGGTACTGACGACACCAAGTCTGGGACCAACAGGATCTTTAATAACTTCTACCCCCCCATAAGCCTCATAGACTGTTCTCTCTGCTAGCGCACGGCTAGCGGTACTGACGACACCCCGTCTGGGACCAACAGGATCTTTAATAACTTCCCCCCCCAAGTCATAGACTGTTCTCTCTGCTAGCGCACGGCTAGCGGTACTGACGACACCAAGTCTGGGACCAACAGGATCTTTAATAACTTCTACCCCCCCCCCCCAAGCCATAAGCCTGCTGAAACAGACTGTTCTCTCTGCTAGCGCACGGCTAGCGGTACCGACGACACCAAGTCTGGGACCAACAGGATCTTTAATAACTTCTACCCCCCCCAAGTCATAGACTGTTCTCTCTGCTAGCGCACGGCTAGCGGTACCGACGACACCAAGTCTGGGACCAACAGGATCTTTAATAACTTCTACCCCCCCCAAGCCATAAGCCTGCTGAAACAGACTGTTCTCTCTGCTAGCGCACGGCTAGCGGTACTGACGACACCAAGTCTGGGACCAACAGGATCTTTAACAACTTCTACCCCCAAGCCATAGACTGTTCTCTCTGCTAGCGCACGGCTAGCGGTACTGACGACACCACGTCTGGGACCAACAGGATCTTTAATAACTTCTACCCCCCCAAGCCATAAGCCTGCTGAAACAGACTGTTCTCTCTGCTAGCGCACGGCTAGCGGTACTGACGACACCAAGTCTGGGACCAACAGGATCTTTAATAACTTCTATACCCCCCCCAAGTCATAGACTGTTCTCTCTGCTAGCGCACGGCTAGCGGTACCGACGACACCAAGTCTGGGACCAACAGGATCTTTAATAACTTCTACCCCCAAGTCATAGACTGTTCTCTCTGCTAGCGCACGGCTAGCGGTACCGACGACACCAAGTCTGGGACCAACAGGATCTTTAATAACTTCTACCCCCAAGTCATAGACTGTTCTCTCTGCTAGCGCACGGCTAGCGGTACCGACGACACCAAGTCTGGGACCAACAGGATCTTTAATAACTTCTACCCCCAAGTCATAGACTGTTCTCTCTGCTAGCGCACGGCTAGCAGTACCGACGACACCAAGTCTGGGACCAACAGGATCTTTAATAACTTCTACCCCCAAGTCATAGACTGTTCTCTCTGCTAGCGCACGGCTAGCGGTACCGACGACACCAAGTCTGGGACCAACAGGATCTTTAATAACTTCTACCCCCAAGTCATAGACTGTTCTCTCTGCTAGCGCACGGCTAGCGGTACCGACGACACCAAGTCTGGGACCAACAGGATCTTTAATAACTTCTACCCCCAAGCCATAAGCCTCTGAAACAGACTGTTCTCTCTGCTAGCGCACGGCTAGCAGTACCGACGACACCAAGTCTGGGACCAACAGGATCTTTAATAACTTCTACCCCCAAGCCATAAGCCTGCTGAAACAGACTGTTCTCTCTGCTAGCGGTACCGACGACACCAAGTCTGGGACCAACAGGATCTTTAATAACTTCTACCCCCCAAGTCATAGACTGTTCTCTCTGCTAGCGCACGGCTAGCGGTACCGACGACACCAAGTCTGGGACCAACAGGATCTTTAACAACTTCTACCCCCCCCCAAGTCATAGACTGTTCTCTCTGCTAGCGCACGGCTAGCGGTACCGACGACACCAAGTCTGGGACCAACAGGATCTTTAATAACTTCTACCCCCAAGTCATAGACTGTTCTCTCTGCTAGCGCACGGCTAGCGGTACTGACGACACCAAGTCTGGGACCAACAGGATCTTTAACAACTTCTACCCCCCCCAAGTCATAGACTGTTCTCTCTGCTAGCGCACGGCTAGCGGTACTGACGACACCACGTCTGGGACCAACAGGATCTTTAACAACTTCTCCCCCCCCACCCCCCAAGCCATAAGCCTGCTGAAACAGACTGTTCTCTCTGCTAGCGCACGGCTAGCGGTACTGACGACACCAAGTCTGGGACCAACAGGATCTTTAACAACTTCTACCCCCCCCAAGTCATAGACTGTTCTCTCTTTTTAGCGCACGGCTCTGCAGTACTGACGACACCAAGTCTGGGACCAACAGGATCTTTAATAACTTCTATTGACCCCCCCCCCCCAAGTCATAGACTGTTCTCTCTGCTAGCGCACGGCTAGCGGTACTGACGACACCAAATAAGCCTGGGACCACAGGATTTTTTAACTATCTGCATTGACCCCCCAAGCCATAAGCCTGCTGAAACAGTTAGTCCAGGTAGCTATTGGTTATTCACTTTTAACTATCTGCATTGACCCCCCAAGCCATAAGCCTGCTGAAACAGTTAGTCCAGGTAGCTATTGGTTATTCACTTTTTAACTATCTGCATTGACCCCCCCCAAGCCATAAGCCTGCTGAAACAGTTAGTCCAGGTAGCTATTGGTTATTCACTTTTTAACTATCTGCATTGACCCCCAAGCCATAAGCCTGCTGAAACAGTTAGTCCAGGTAGCTATTGGTTATTCACTTTTTAACTATCTGCATTGACCCCCCCCCCAAGCCATAAGCCTGCTGAAACAGTTAGTCCAGGTAGCTATTGGTTATTCACTTTTTAACTATCTGCATTGACCCCCCATTTGACTCATCACATTCGCTTCTGTTACTGTTTATAATCTATCCTGTTGCCTCGTCACTTTACCCCTACCTATATATTCATACAGTATTGTCGGAAATCTATGGCAAGATCAGAAAATGGATGTCAAGCAATGATCAACAACCAATTTGACAGAGCATGAAGAATTTTGAAAATAATAATTGGCAAATGTTGCGCAATCTAGGTGTGGAAAGCTCTTAGAGATTTACCCAGAAGGACTCACAGCTGTAATCGCTGCCAAAGCTGTATCTACAAAGTATTGACTCAGTGGTGTGAATACCTACCCGTATGTAAATTAGATATTCTACATTTCATTTTCAATCAATTTGCAAAAGTGTATAAAAAGGTGTTTTCACATTGCCATTATGGGGTATTGTGTGTAGATGGGGTTAAAAAAACTGTTTTTATCCA
The DNA here is from genome assembly GCF_023373465.1 of Oncorhynchus keta. Lineage (NCBI taxonomy): Eukaryota > Metazoa > Chordata > Actinopteri > Salmoniformes > Salmonidae > Oncorhynchus > Oncorhynchus keta. The sequence continues at coordinate 11,804 of NW_026288006.1, forward strand.
TTTTGAATTGAAAATGAGGATTAAGTCAGGTTGTATGAATACTTTCTGAAGGCAGGTTATCGTTACTCATTTTGTATTGATTACTTTTCTATATTCTTCTTTTTTCTTCTCTCTGCATTGTTGGGTAGGGACCCAAAGTAAACGGTTCACAATTTGTTTACCAAGCATGCAACAAATACCATTTGATTGGATTGGATTTGATTGGATTGTGGTTTATTATGAGTAACTGTGTTTTGACCACTTTGTATGAAAACCTACAAACATAGTTTGGCAAAACATTTACTTTCAAATTATTGATCTTGTTGCAGGTCTTGTGTTCTCATTGATATTCGATGAGTTTGACCTTTTGAAAAATGGTTGAAAGAGACTTAATTTAGTCCGCGTTTTACCACCTAAATCAAAGTATCGATTCTCATAAGGCTGTCAATTTTCCCCTGGGCTTAGTATGCTTCAGTATGAGCATATAGAGATTGAAGTGGAAATCTAATGAAATCGTCTCTCCTCCCTCTATGAAGGTCTTGCCAGAGTGGGCTTCAAGGGTTTTGAGAGCAGCGTGGGTAGGTGTAATTGTTTTATCATTTTAATATGATGTGGATAATCAAGAGGTTTCTCCATCCTCCATACTGCACTATCTGAAGAGGTCTGCATTTGTATGCTTCTGGAACGTCACTTTCAGGAGTCAGACAGATGCTGAAGATCAATTCACGAAACGTAGCGAGGGCCATCTGTTTAAGAAAACAGCCTATATATATATATATATATATATATATATATAAAAGCTGAAATAAATAATTCTCTGCTATTATTCTGACATTTCACATTCTTAAAATAAAGTGGTGATCCTAGCTGACCTAAGACAGGTCATTTTAACTAGGATAAGAATTGTCAGGAATTGTGAAAAACTGAGATGAAATGTATTTAGCTAAGGTGTATGTAAACTTCCGACTTCAACTGTAAGTTTAATTAATGTGTACAGTACGGATTCATCCCAAATGGAAACCTATTCCCTATGTAGTGCACTACCTTTGACCAGAGCCCTATGGGGTAGTGCATTAGGGCCATCTGTTTTGCCATTAAATTATTTAACTTGTAGGTCAAAAGTTTTGGGTAGCCCTGTTTAAGAAAACTTTCATACAAAATCCTTCCCATTTTTACAATATTTTATGAACTTGGAATGAACTTCTATGACATTATGACATTTATTGGCCCATTCCTCCTGACAGAGCTGGTGTAACTGAGTCCAGGTTTATTGGCCTCCTTTCTTGCACATGCATTTTTTCAGTTCAGGTTTGTTGGCCTCCTTTCTTGCACACGCTTTTTAAGTTCTGCCACAAATGTTCTATAGGATTGAGGTCAGGGCTTTGTGATGGCCACTCCAATACCTGGACTTTGTTGTCTTTAAGCCATTTTGCCACAACTTTGGAAGTATGCTTGGGGTCATTGTCCATTTGGGAGACCCATTTGCGACCAAGCTTTAACTGATGTCTTGAGATGTTGCTTCAGTATATCCACATAATTGTCCATCCTCATGATGGCATCTCTTCTGTGAAGTGCACCAGTCCCTCCTGCAGCAAAGCACCCGCACAACATGATGCTGCCACCCCCATGCTTCACTGTTGGGATGGTGTTCTTCGGCTTGCAAGCATCCCCTTTTTCCTCCAAACAGGCTTTTGTTTCATCAGACCAGAGGAAATTTCTCCAAAAAGTACGATCTTCGTCCCCATGTGCAGTTGAAAACCGTAGTCTAGGTTTTGTATGCCGGTTTTGGAGCAGTGGCTTTTTCCTTGCTGAGCTGCCTTTCAGGTTATGTCGATATAGGACTTGTTTTACTGTGGATATAAATACTTTTGTACATGTTTCCTCCAGCATCTTCAGAAGGTCCTTTGCTGTTGTTCTGGGATTGATCTGCACTTTTCACACAAAGTACGTTCATCTCTAGGAGACAGAACGCGTCTCCTTCCTGAGCGGTATTACGGCTGTGTGGTCCCATGGTGTTTATACTTGAGTGCTGTTGTTTGCACAGATAAACTTGGAACCTTCAGGAGTTTGGAGTTTGGAAATTGCTTCCAAGGATGAACCAGACTTGTGGAGCTCTACAATTTGTTTTCTGAAGTATTGGCTGATTTCTTTTGATTTTCCCATGATGTCAAGAAAAGTGGCACTGAGTTTGAATGTAGGCCTTGAAATACATCCACAGGTACACCTTCAAAAGCTTCAGACTGGAATTGTGATACAGTGAATTATAAGTGAAATAATGTCATCTAACAATTGTTGGAAAAATGACTTGTGTCATGCACAAAGTAGATCGTAACAGACTTGCCAAAACTGTAGTTTGTTAATGTTTTAATGACTCCACCCTAAGTGTATGTGAACTTCCGACTTCATCTGTATATATCTCATTTATTTAATTGATTGATTGACTTCACTTCCAATGAATCAGTTTACATTTTCAGTTTGTTTCTGTTTTCTGTTAGATGGACCATTGACTCTTCTTGTGAAAGGTCATTAACACACACACACACACACACACACACACACACACACACACACACACACACACACACACACACACACACACACACACACACACACACGCACACACACACACACACACACACACACACACACACATCAGTGTCAAAGAATCACTATCTATTTGGCTCCAAAACAAAACAAAAATACAAAACAAAATCATTTTCCAAGAGCCGTCTTCCGCAGAAGTGCCTGTGAGGACCTGTGAGGGTCATCTACGACAACAGAACAACCCATCTCTAATTGTGTTGATTACATGCACTGGCACTGCAGGTTGTTGACTCCCAGCGATGAGGTGGAGAGTCTGCTTGCGTTCAGCAGGACACAACGTTTTGGAACATTGACAGAGAAATATGTTATGTGGAATAAATATGCCTCTCTGACATGTAGTTCAGGAATACAACGTTATACCCCTGGGTTTAATGTGTCTGTTGATTACTGCCGGGCCCTAATGTGTCTGTTGACTACTGACCGTGGCCCTGGGTTTAATGTGTCTGTTGACTACTGACCGGGGCCCTGGTTTAATGTGTCTGTTGACTACTGACCGGGCCCTGGGTTTAATGTGTCTGTTGACTACTGACCGTGGCCCTGGGTTTAATGTGTCTGTTGACTACTGACCGGGGCCCTGGGTTTAATGTGTCTGTTGACTACTGACCGTGACCCTGGGTTTAATATGTCTGTTGACTACTGACCGGGGCCCTGGGTTTAATATGTCTGTTGACTACTGACCGGGCCCTGGGTTTAATGTGTCTGTTGACTACTGACCGTGGCCCTGGGTTTAATGTGTCTGTTGACTACTGACCGTGACCCTGGGTTTAATGTGTCTTTGCTACTGGGTTTAATGTGTCTGTTGACTACTGACCGTGGCCCTGGGTTTAATGTGTCTGTTGACTACTGGGTTTAATGTGTCTGTTGACTACTGACCGTGGCCCTGGGTTTAATGTGTTACTACTGTCCGGGCCCTGTTTAATGTGTCTGTGACTACTGACCGTGGCCCTGGGTTTAATGTGTCTGTTGACTACTGGCCGTGACCCTGGGTTTAATGTGTCTGTTGACTACTGACCGTGGCCCTGGGTTTAATGTGTCTGTTGACTACTGACCGGGGCCCTGGGTTTAATGTGTCTGTTGACTACTGACCGGGGCCCTGGGTTTAATGTGTCTGTTGACTACTGACCGTGACCCTGGGTTTAATGTGTCTGTTGACTACTGGCCGTGGCCCTGGGTTTAATGTGTCTGTTGACTACTGACCGGGGCCCTGGGTTTAATGTGTCTGTTGACTACTGGGTTTTAATGTGTCTGTTGACTACTGGCCGTGGCCCTGGGTTTAATGTGTCTGTTGACTACTGACCGTGGCCCTGGGTTTAATGTGTCTGTTGACTACTGGGTTTAATGTGTCTGTTGACTACTGGCCGTGGCCCTGGGTTTAATGTGTCTGTTGACTACTGACCGTGGCCCTGGGTTTAATGTGTCTGTTGACTACTGGGTTTAATGTGTCTGTTGACTACTGACCGTGACCCTGGGTTTAATGTGTCTGTTGACTACTGACCGTGACCCTGGGTTTAATGTGTCTGTTGACTACTGACCGTGGCCCTGGGTTTAATGTGTCTGTTGACTACTGACCTTGGCACTGGGTTTAATGTGTCTGTTGACTACTGACCGTGACCCTGGGTTTAATGTGTCTGTTGACTACTGACCGTGACCCTGGGTTTAATGTGTCTGTTGACTACTGACCGTGACCCTGGGTTTAATGTGTCTGTTGACTACTGACCGTGACCCTGGGTTTAATGTGTCTGTCGACTACTGACCGGGGCCCTGGGTTTTAATGTGTCTGTTGACTACTGACCGTGACCCTGGGTTTAATGTGTCTGTTGACTACTGACCGTGACCCTGGGTTTAATGTGTCTGTTGACTACTGACCGTGGCCCTGGGTTTAATGTGTCTGTTGACTACTGACCGGGACCCTGGGTTTAATGTGTCTGTTGACTACTGACCGTGACCCTGGGTTTAATGTGTCTGTTGACTACTGACCGTGGCCCTGGGTTTAATGTGTCTGTTGACTACTGACCGTGACCCTGGGTTTAATGTGTCTGTTGACTACTGGCCGTGGCCCTGGGTTTAATGTGTCTGTTGACTACTGACCGTGACCCTGGGTTTAATGTGTCTGTTGACTACTGACCGTGACCCTGGGTTTAATGTGTCTGTTGACTACTGACCGTGACCCTGGGTTTAATGTGTCTGTTGACTACTGACCGTGACCCTGGGTTTAATGTGTCTAAATATGACTACTGACCGTGACCCTGGGTTTAATGTGTCTGTTGACTACTGACCGTGACCCTGGGTTTAATGTGTCTGTTGACTACTGACCGTGACCCTGGGTTTAATGTGTCTGTTGACTACTGGCCGTGACCCTGGGTTTAATGTGTCTGTTGACTACTGACCGTGACCCTGGGTTTAATGTGTCTGTTGACTACTGAACTGGCCCTCGGTTCAATGTGTCTGTTGACTACTGACCGTGACCCTGGGTTTAATGTGTCTGTTGACTACTGGCCGTGACCCTGGGTTTAATGTGTCTGTTGACTACTGACCGTGACCCTGGGTTTAATGTGTCTGTTGACTACTGACCGTGACCCTGGGTTTAATGTGTCTGTTGACTACTGACCGTGGCCCTGGGTTTAATGTGTCTGTTGACTACTGACCGTGACCCTGGGTTTAATGTGTCTGTTGACTACTGACCGGGGCCCTGGGTTTAATGTGTCTGTTGACTACTGACCGTGACCCTGGGTTTAATGTGTCTGTTGACTACTGACCGTGCCCTGGGTTTAATGTGTCTGTTGACTACTGACCTGTGGCCCTGGGTTTAATGTGTCTGTTGACTACTGACCGTGGCCCTGGGTTTAATGTGTCTGTTGACTACTGACCGGGGCCCTGGGTTTAATGTGTCTGTTGACTACTGACCGTGGCCCTGGGTTTAATGTGTCTGTTGACTACTGACCGGGGCCCTGGGTTTAATGTGTCTGTTGACTACTGACCGTGGCCCTGGGTTTAATGTGTCTGTTGACTACTGACCGTGACCCTGGGTTTAATGTGTCTGTTGACTACTGACCGTGACCCTGGGTTTAATGTGTCTGTTGACTACTGGGTTTAATGTGTCTGTTGACTACTGACCGTGGCCCTGGGTTTAATGTGTCTGTTGACTACTGACCGTGGCCCTGGGTTTAATGTGTCTGTTGACTACTGACCTGTGGCCCTGGGTTTAATGTGTCTGTTGACTACTGACCGTGGCCCTGGGTTTAATGTGTCTGTTGACTACTGACCGTGGCCCTGGGTTTAATGTGTCTGTTGACTACTGACCGTGGCCCTGGGTTTAATGTGTCTGTTGACTACTGACCGGGGCCCTGGGTTTAATGTGTCTGTTGACTACTGACCGTGGCCCTGGGTTTAATGTGTCTGTTGACTACTGACCGGGGCCCTGGGTTTAATGTGTCTGTTGACTACTGACCGGGGCCCTGGGTTTAATGTGTCTGTTGACTACTGACCGTGGCCCTGGGTTTAATGTGTCTGTTGACTACTGACCGTGACCCTGGGTTTAATGTGTCTGTTGACTACTGACCGTGGCCCTGGGTTTAATGTGTCTGTTGACTACTGACCATGGCACTGGGTTTAATGTGTCTGTTGACTACTGACCGTGACCCTGGGTTTAATGTGTCTGTTGACTACTGACCGTGACCCTGGGTTTAATGTGTCTGTTGACTACTGACCGTGGCCCTGGGTTTAATGTGTCTGTTGACTACTGACCGTGGCCCTGGGTTTAATGTGTCTGTTGACTACTGACCGTGACCCTGGGTTTAATGTGTCTGTTGACTACTGACCGTGACCCTGGGTTTAATGTGTCTGTTGACTACTGACCGTGACCCTGGGTTTAATGTGTCTGTTGACTACTGACCGGGGCCCTGGGTTTAATGTGTCTGTTGACTACTGACCGGGGCCCTGGGTTTAATGTGTCTGTTGACTACTGACCGTGACCCTGGGTTTAATGTGTCTGTTGACTACTGACCGGGGCCCTGGGTTTAATGTGTCTGTTGACTACTGACCGTGACCCTGGGTTTAATGTGTCTGTTGACTACTGACCGGGGCCCTGGGTTTAATGTGTCTGTTGACTACTGACCGGGGCCCTGGGTTTAATGTGTCTGTTGACTACTGACCGTGGCCCTGGGTTTAATGTGTCTGTTGACTACTGACCGTGACCCTGGGTTTAATGTGTCTGTTGACTACTGACCGGGGCCCTGGGTTTAATGTGTCTGTTGACTACTGACCTGTGGCCCTGGGTTTAATGTGTCTGTTGACTACTGACCGTGGCCCTGGGTTTAATGTGTCTGTTGACTACTGACCGTGGCCCTGGGTTTAATGTGTCTGTTGACTACTGACCGTGGCCCTGGGTTTAATGTGTCTGTTGACTACTGAACTGGCCCTGGGTTTAATGTGTCTGTTGACTACTGACCGTGACCCTGGGTTTAATGTGTCTGTTGTCTACTGACCGGGACCCTGGGTTTAATGTGTCTGTTGATTACTGACCGTGACCCTGGGTTTAATGTGTCTGTTGACTACTGACCGTGGCCCTGGGTTTAATGTGTCTGTTGACTACTGACCGTGGCCCTGGGTTTAATGTGTCTGTTGACTACTGACCGTGGCCCTGGGTTTAAATGTCTGTTGACTACTGACCGTGACCCTGGGTTTAATGTGTCTGTTGACTACTGACCGGGGCACTGGGTTTAATGTGTCTGTTGACTACTGACCGGGGCCCTGGGTTTAATGTGTCTGTTGACTACTGACCGTGACCCTGGGTTTAATGTGTCTGTTGACTACTGAACTGGCCCTCGGTTCAATGTGTCTGTTGACTACTGACCGTGACCCTGGGTTTAATGTGTCTGTTGACTACTGACCACAGTCTCTATTGTTCCACTACTGTAGTACCTGCTCACCGTACAGAGTATCACTCTACTGGTGTCACGAATCCCGTTTCCTGAGTCTGTTTTTTGCCTGTGTTCTGTCCTGGAGTGTGTTTCCGGCGTCCTGGAACGCACCCTGTCTGGTTGCCGGGCAATGTAGCCAGTTGGGAGTTCTGATTACCCGCACCTGTATCCCATCAGCTATCTGCACACCTGGTCCTGATCATCATCTCTCCTCTTCATAAGCCCGGACCTGACATCCATTCCCTGCCGGATCGTTAGCCATGAACAGTATGTTGTGCCATAGTATCAGCCTCAAGTTGGATAGAATTTGTTTTGTTGTTTTTTACGTATTGCTTGCCTTAAACTTACCTCCGTTTGTTCTGTCTTCAGTTACTCACCCGGGTCATTTACCCCATTCCCGCCTGGTCATCGGAGGATTCCGCTACCCCATTGGATCCACCTATTTACTCCCATCAACTCACCACCGCTGCCCGCTACGCCACCTGGATATATCTACCCATTCACATTCACTTGTAAATAAATACTCACCTTCTTCCTACTCTCCTTGTCCCGGTCTGCTTCTGGGTTCGATTTTGAAAGAACGTGACAACTGGAATACCTGCTCACCTAGAGTATCACAGACTCTAATGTCCCACTACTGGATTACCTGCTCACCTAGAGTATCAAAGACTCTAATGTCCCATTACTGGAGTACCTGCTCACCGTACAGAGTATCACAGACTCTAATGTTCCTCTACTGGAGTACCTGCTCACCGTACAGAGTATCACAGACTCTAATGTCCCACTACTGTAGTACCTGTACCTCTTTTAGAATATTGATGACCACCAGCAACTAAATACAAGGAGTTCCGCTGCCCAAAAAGGAGTACCAGCTCATATTTCAGTCCAGTTGAAGCACGAAGGCCATGATGTTGTAGTTGTGTTATAAATGGCTCAACATACCTCTGTGATCGTTCTGAATACTGTACAGTCTGTCTCAGTAAGAGGCACACAGGCAAACAATGATGTGCTATGAGTGCTTATTTTGTCTTCTAGTATTGATTTTGAGGAATCTCAAAGCTCTGTGCCGAGGAACAGAAGGAATGACATTACTTTATTTATTTCTCCAATTTTCAGACATATATATATATTTTTTTTTTTGTTGTTGTCGTTGAAAATGACAGACATTCCTCTTAACTAAAGTGCCTCACTTTGGGGATGTGGGTAGAGATTGGTGAAAGGAAATCAAAGTCGTCTCTGACCACAGCAAGAAAATCTTTGGTTTGAACTGGATGCCAGACTGACAGATCAGATTAAAAACAAGACACGGTGACCTCCTCCTCACACAGGTTCATTCATATGCAGAACATATTGCAGTAATATGAGGGAGAGAGAGAGAGAGACTCTTTGTCTTTCTTTAAGGAAACGTTCTCATTTCATTAAAACCTCACCACGACCCCTTAAAGAAAATCCCCAACTGTAAACCCCCCAACCTCTCACACAGACATTCCAACAGAGACATTACTGGCATTAACCTGGCGCACACAGAAAACACATGAATCACAGTTTCTCTCATAACACAGAAAGGACACCCCTGCCCGACTCCCGGTTCAACCCGTGCCAACCAGCTGTTAGTGACCAGTGCTCCATGTAGAACCCTGCACTGGAGGTCCCTGACCTCCTTGGTACTGGGGTTTGTTGACCCCCATCCATCTAAAACCCTCCATACTCTCCACCCCACATATCTCCTGCCACTGCTGTCCCTGTTAGGCTCCTAATGTTCCTTACCTTAATGCAGAGGTTGTAGAGGGCTTTTACCTCCCAACCCCAGGCTCTGAGTGTTAAAATCTAACAAGTCCTCCAGACCCCCTTGCCAGTCCCCAGTCTCTACCGTCACCTGCAGTAGCGGAAACATTGGTGGCCCCTCCCCCTTTAGCCGCTCAAATACCCCCCTCAGACAGTGCCTCCTGGACCTCCTCCAGGAATCTCTCCAGCAGCCTAAGAGATGTTATTCCTGTTTGTTGTGCCAGGACTTCTGGGGTTTTCCACCCCTTCTCTCCCAGCAGGCTCAGGTCACCCAGCCTTTGTAAACCCGCTGCCATCAGATGCCTCTGCAGGGTGGCCGACTGAACTGATCTCAAAAGGATGGCTGGGTTGTGGAAGATAGGCTTCTCCCACACCCACAGCCCCTTCTCGTGTGGGCCTTAGCAGCTGCCAGGCCCTCAGCATTGCAGAGTAAAAATCAGAGAGACCTGCTGTACCCAGCCTCTCCAGCCTCATGATGAACAGCTGCCAGTCAAACCCTAATCCGCCAGCTCTCCTCAGCAGCGCACGTGCTGGTTCCCTCCAGCCGACATCAGTATGGTACAGCAGTCTCTGCACCGCCTTTAGTCAGAAAGCAGCCCCCTGCTCTCCAGTTCCACCAGGCCCTATCCTCCATCGTGAACGGTCGTGTACAACACTGCTGCCCTCAGCCAGTGATGGTCCAACCAGAAGAAGTCCACCAGGCCCTGTCCTCCTTCGTGGACGGTCGTGTACAACACTGCTGCCCTCAGCCAGTGATGGTCCAACCAGAAGAAGTCCACCAGGCCCTGTCCTCCTTCGTGAACGGTCGTGTACAACACTGCTGCCCTCAGCCAGTGATGGTCCAACCAGAAGAAGTCCACCAGGCCCTGTCCTCCTTCGTGGACGGTCGTGTACAACACTGCTGCCCTCAGCCAGTGATGGTCCGACCAGAAGAAGTCCACCAGGCCCTGTCCTCCTTCGTGAACGGTCATGTACAACACTGCTGCCCTCAGCCAGTGATGGCCCGACCTTAAAAAGTCCACCAGCTTGCGTTGCAGGTCTGCGAGCAAATTCTCTCTGTCAAGTAATCCAGCCTGATACCGGCATCTTTCAGGACCTGAACGCTGTAGCCCGATTCAAAAAGCGATTCTCCAATTCAGCAGATTTGACACTGTAGTCTGTTTCCTGATCGCAAATTCTGCGGATTCTTTGGAATTGGCCATATGGAATATTCCCTTTTAGCCTTTTGGGGTGAAAGCTGTCTGCCCTCAGAATGGTTTTCCCATCTGTAGGCCTCCTAAAGATTGATGTGTGCAAACAACCTTTGCGGTTAGACTGTTGTTGTTCATGTTTTGCTGTGTTCTAGTGTACTAGGGAATATATTGCTTTCTTATTCTTGACACTTCTCCCTGTCATATTTAAGGTTAGAACTACCTTTCTGAGTGTTCTGATACTTCTAGCTTGGAGTTGTATTTTTATGAGAGCATAGTTACAGTATTTCACCTTTTAATGTGTATAGTATTGCTTACTAGGTGTGTCCAATCAATTGAGTAACCCCTCCCTCTTCCAATTAGGGCTAATTGATTAGGGCTAAGCTGTTCAAAAGAGGACCTTGTAATTCCTTTTTTTTGTACTCCCTGACGAAGGCCATGGGGCCGAAACGAGTCGGTTTTTAAAAACGTTGTTTCTATCGAACATGCCATACTAATAAAGGCATTTTAATGAATTATATGAAGAGCGCCTTGGATCTTCTGTCTTTTTGATGACCAATTTACCCCTTTTACCAAAGAGCCCCTTCTATCTACCAAAATGTACTATTGTGTACCTTAGTATCGCTTCCTTCCTCCTCTTTCTACTACCAAAGAGCCCTTCTATCTACCAAAATGTACTATTGTATACCTTAGTATCGCTTCCCTTCCTCCTCTTTCTACTACCAAAGAAGGAGGAATTGGGAGCATCCATCTCTGGAGAGCCTTGTGGTTGTGGGCGGTGATACGGCCCGACAGGATGCGCTCGATTGTGCATCTAAAAGTTTGTGAGGGTTTTAGGTGCCAAGCCAAATTTCTTCAGCCTCCTGAGGTTGAAGAGGCGCTGTTGAGCCTTCTTCACCACGCTGTCTGTGTGGGTGGACCATTTCAGTTTTCCGTGATGTGTACGCCCAGGATCTTAAAACTTTACACCTTCTCCACTACTGTCCTGCCATCATCTCCTTTGTTTTGTTGACGTTGAGTGAGAGGTTATTTTATTTTCCTGACACCACACTCAGTCTATATGGAGAGTAACATTGAGACTGAGTCACCTGAGCCAAGCCACCGTAGCACACCGCAGGCTAGAGTCCATGACATAAAACTACAACACACACACAGTTTACTGTTTCAGAGACTCTTTTCATAATATTGCGACTGAAAATCCAAAACGTATAGCACAGTAGCCTAAAGCAGGAAGTGGCGACACCAAGACGTTCCTGTCCAATACCTGATATCCTCTCTAGGATTTCACAGATTGTTAGACTCTGAACTATTTATGTCCTGATAACACACACTAGACTATGTCCCAAATGGCTCTCTGTTCCCTTCATAGTGAACTCTTGTTGACCAGGATCCACAGGGCTCTGGTCTGAAGTAGTGAACTCTTGTTGACCAGGATCCACAGGGCTCTGGTCTGAAGTCGTGAACTCTATTTGACCAGGATCCACAGGGCTCTGGTCTGAAGTCGTGAACTCTATTTGACCAGGACCCACAGGGCTCTGGTCTGAAGTAGTGAACTCTAGTTGACCAGGATCCACAGAGCTCTGGTCTGAAGTAGTGAACTCTTGTTGACCAGGATCCACAGGGCTCTGGTCTGAAGTAGTGAACTCTTGTTGACCAGGATCCACAGGGCTCTGGTCTGAAGTCGTGAACTCTATTTGACCAGGATCCACAGGGCTCTGGTCTGAAGTAGTGAACTCTTGTTGACCAGGATCCACAGGGCTCTGGTCTGAAGTAGTGAACTCTATTTGACCAGGATCCACAGGGCTCTGGTCTGAAGTCGTGAACTCTATTTGACCAGGATCCACAGGGCTCTGGTCTGAAGTCGTGAACTCTATTTGACCAGGACCCACAGGGCTCTGGTCTGAAGTAGTGAACTCTATTTGACCAGGATCCACAGGGCTCTGGTCTGAAGTAATGAACTCTATTTGACCAGGATCCACAGGGCTCTGGTCTGAAGTAGTGAACTCTTGTTGACCAGGATCCACAGGGCTCTGGTCTGAAGTAGTGAACTCTATTTGACCAGGATCCACAGGGCTCTGGTCTGAAGTCGTGAACTCTATTTGACCTGGATCCACAGGGCTCTGGTCTGAAGTAGTGAACTCTATTTGACCAGGATCCACAGGGCTCTGGTCTGAAGTAGTGAACTCTATTTGTCCAGGATCCACAGGGCTCTGGTCTGAAGTAGTGAACTCTATTTGACCAGGATCCACAGGGCTCTGGTCTGAAGTCGTGAACTCTATTTGACCAGGACCCACAGGGCTCTGGTCTGAAGTAGTGAACTCTATTTGACCAGGACCCACAGGGCTCTGGTCTGAAGTAGTGAACTCTATTTGACCAGGACCCACAGGGCTCTGGTCTGAAGTAGTGAACTCTATTTGACCAGGATCCACAGGGCTCTGGTCTGAAGTCGTGAACTCTATTTGACCAGGATCCACAGGGCTCTGGTCTGAAGTCGTGAACTCTATTTGACCAGGACCCACAGGGCTCTGGTCTGAAGTAATGAACTCTATTTGACCAGGATCCACAGGGCTCTGGTCTGAAGTAGTGAACTCTATTTGACCAGGATCCACAGGGCTCTGGTCTGAAGTCGTGAACTCTATTTGACCAGGATCCACAGGGCTCTGGTCTGAAGTCGTGAACTCTATTTGACCAGGATCCACAGGGCTCTGGTCTGAAGTAGTGAACTCTATTTGACCAGGATCCACAGGGCTCTGGTCTGAAGTAGTGAACTCTATTTGACCAGGATCCACAGGGCTCTGGTCTGAAGTAGTGAACTCTATTTGACCAGGATCCACAGGCCTCTGGTCTGAAGTCGTGAACTCTATTTGACCAGGATCCACAGGGCTCTGGTCTGAAGTAGTGAACTCTATTTGACCAGGATCCACAGGGCTCTGGTCTGAAGTAGTGAACTCTATTTGACCAGGATCCACAGGCCTCTTGTCTGAAGTCGTGAACTCTATTTGACCAGGATCCACAGGGCTCTGGTCTGAAGTCGTGAACTCTATTTGACCAGGACCCACAGGGCTCTGGTCTGAAGTAGTGAACTCTATTTGACCAGGATCCACAGGGCTCTGGTCTGAAGTAGTGAACTCTATTTGACCAGGATCCACAGGGCTCTGGTCTGAAGTCGTGAACTCTATTTGACCAGGATCCACAGGGCTCTGGTCTGAAGTAGTGAACTCTATTTGACCAGGATCCACAGGGCTCTGGTGTGAAGTAGTGAACTGTAAAGGGAATACATTAAGGTAACCTGCCTAAATGAATACAGACCCGTAACACTCACGTCCGTAGCCATGAAGTGCTTTGAAAGGCTGGTTATGGCTCACATCAACACCATTATCCCAGAAACCCTAGACCCACTCCAATTTGCATACCGCCCCAACAGATCCACAGATGATGCAATCTCACTTGTACTCCACACTGCCCTTTCCCACCTGGACAAAAGGAACACCTATGTGAGAATGCTATTAATCGACTACAGCTCAGCGTTCAACACTATAGTGACATCAAAGCTCATCACTAAGCTAAGGACCCTGGGACTAAACACCTCCCTCTGAAACTGGATCCTGGACTTCCTGATGGGCCGCCCCCCAGGTGGTGAGGGTAGGTAACATCTGCCATGCTGATCCTCAAAACGGGGGCCCCTCAGGGGTGCGTGCTCAGTTCCCTCCTGTACTCCCTGTTCACCCATGACTGCATGGTCAAGCATGACTCCAACACCATTATTACATTTGCCACTCTCTGTTGTCCTCTATGCATAGTCATTTTAATTAACTATACCTACTATACCTACATGTACATACTACCTCAACTAACCGGTGCCCCCCACATTGACTCTGTACCGGCACCCACCCCCATGTATATATTGTTGTTTTTTAGTGCTGCTCTTTAATTACTTGTTACTTTTATTTCTTATTCTTATCCTTATTTTTTGAAACTGTACTGTCAGCAAGGGGCTTGTAAGTAAGCATTTCACTAAGGTAACCTGTTGGCATTTCTACTACACCTGTTGTATTCAGCATTTCACTGTAAGGTCTACTACACCTGTTGTATTCAGCATTTCACTGTAAGGTCTACTACACCTGTTGTATTCAGCATTTCACTGTAAGGTCTACTACACCTGTTGTATTCAGCATTTCACTGTAAGGTCTACTACACCTGTTGTATTCAGCATTTCACTGTAAGGTCTACTACACCTGTTGTATTCAGCATTTCACTGTAAGGTCTACTACACCTGTTGTATTCAGCATTTCACTGTAAGGTCTACTACACCTGTTGTATTCAGCATTTCACTGTAAGGTCTACTACACCTGTTGTATTCAGCATTTCACTGTAAGGTCTACTACACCTGTTGTATTCAGCATTTCACTGTAAGGTCTACTACACCTGTTGTATTCAGCATTTCACTGTAAGGTCTACTACACCTGTTGTATTCAGCATTTCACTGTAAGGTCTACTACACCTGTCTACCTACACCTGTTGTATTCAGCATTTCACTGTAAGGTCTACTACACCTGTTGTATTCAGCATTTCATTTCACCTGTTGTCAGCATTTCAAGGTCTACCTACACCTGTTGTATTCAACATTTCACTGTAAGGTCTACCTACACCTGTTGTATTCAGCATTTCACTGTAAGGTCTACTACACCTGTTGTATTCAGCATTTCACTGTAAGGTCTACCTACACCTGTTGTATTCAGCATTTCACTGTAAGGTCTACCTACACCTGTTGTATTCAGCATTTCACTGTAAGGTCTACCTACACCTGTTGTATTCAGCATTTCACTGTAAGGTCTACCTACACCTGTTGTATTCAGCATTTCACTGTAAGGTCTACCTACACCTGTTGTATTCAGCATTTCTGTAAGGTCTACCTACACCATTCAGCATTTCACTGTAAGGTCTACCTACACCTGTTGTATTCAGCATTTCACTGTAAGGTCTACCTACACCTGTTGTATTCAGCATTTCACTGTAAGGTCTACTACACCTGTTGTATTCAGCATTTCACTGTAAGGTCTACCTACACCTGTTGTATTCAGCATTTCACTGTAAGGTCTACTACACCTGTTGTATTCAGCATTTCACTGTAAGGTCTACTACACCTGTTGTATTCAGCATTTCACTGTAAGGTCTACCTACACCTGTTGTATTCAACATTTCACTGTAAGGTCTACCTACACCTGTTGTATTCAGCATTTCACTGTAAGGTCTACTACACCTGTTGTATTCAGCATTTCACTGTAAGGTCTACTACACCTGTTGTATTCAGCATTTCACTGTAAGGTCTACCTACACCTGTTGTATTCAGCATTTCACTGTAAGGTCTACCTACACCTGTTGTATTCAGCATTTCACTGTAAGGTCTACCTACACCTGTTGTATTCAGCATTTCACTGTAAGGTCTACCTACACCTGTTGTATTCAGCATTTCACTGTAAGGTCTACCTACACCTGTTGTATTCAGCATTTCACTGTAAGGTCTACCTACACCTGTTGTATTCAGCATTTCACTGTAAGGTCTACCTACACCTGTTGTATTCAGCATTTCACTGTGAGGTCTACCTACAGCTGTTGTATTCAGCATTTCACTGTAAGGTCTACCTACACCTGTTGTATTCAGCATTTCACTGTAAGGTCTACTACACCTGTTGTATTCAGCATTTCACTGTAAAGGTCTACTACACCTGTTGTATTCAGCATTTCACTGTAAGGTCTACTACACCTGTTGTATTCAGCATTTCACTGTAAGGTCTACTACACCTTTTGTATTCACCTGTTGCATTTCACTGTAAGGTCTACCTACACCTGTTGTATTCAGCATTTCACTGTAAGGTCTACCTACACCTGTTGTATTCAGCATTTCACTGTAAGGTCTACCTACACCTGTTGTATTCAGCATTTCACTGTAAGGTCTACTACACCTGTTGTATTCAGCATTTCACTGTAAGGTCTACCTACACCTGTTGTATTCAGCATTTCACTGTAAGGTCTACCTACACCTGTTGTATTCAGCATTTCACTGTAAGGTCTACTACACCTGTTGTATTCAGCATTTCACTGTAAGGTCTACTACACCTGTTGTATTCAGCATTTCACTGTAAGGTCTACCTACACCTGTTGTATTCAGCATTTCACTGTAAGGTCTACCTACACCTGTTGTATTCAGCATTTCACTGTAAGGTCTACCTACACCTGTTGTTTTCAGCATTTCACTGTAAGGTCTACTACACCTGTTGTATTCAGCATTTCACTGTAAGGTCTACTACACCTGTTGTATTCAGCATTTCACTGTAAGGTCTACTACACCTGTTGTATTCAGCATTTCACTGTAAGGTCTACTACACCTGTTGTATTCAGCATTTCACTGTAAGGTCTACTACACCTGTTGTATTCAGCATTTCACTGTAAGGTCTACTACACCTGTTGTATTCAGCATTTCACTGTAAGGTCTACTACACCTGTTGTATTCAGCATTTCACTGTAAGGTCTACTACACCTGTTGTATTCAGCATTTCACTGTAAGGTCTACTACACCTGTTGTATTCAGCATTTCACTGTAAGGTCTCTACACCTGTTGTATTCAGCATTTCACTGTGAGGTCTACTACACCTGTTGTATTCAGCATTTCACTGTAAGGTCTACCTTACACCTGTTTTATTCAGCATTTCCTTTAAGGGTTACCTAACCCCTGTTGTATTCAGCATTTCACTGTAAGGTCTACCTACACCTGTTGTATTCAGCATTTCACTGTAAGGTCTACTACACCTGTTGTATTCAGCATTTCACTTTAAGGTCTACTACACCTGTTGTATTCAGCATTTCACTGTAAGGTCTACTACACCTGTTGTATTCAGCATTTCACTGTAAGGTCTACTACACCTGTTGTATTCAGCATTTCACTGTAAGGTCTACCTACACCTGTTGTATTCAGCATTTCACTGTAAGGTCTACTACACCTGTTGTATTCAGCATTTCACTGTAAGGTCTACTACACCTGTTGTATTCGGTGCATGTGACCAATACAATGTGTTTTGATTTGAATAGGGAGCCGTTTGGGTCACGTACTCCTGTATTACTGATCACAAGTTTAAGACAGAGGTTTTTATATGAATTCATGTGTAAAATTCCTAGCTATGCCCTATTTATACAGTGTCCTCTGTGTGGCAAGTACTGTATATCGATTAGGCTCCTGACTTGAATTGTGGCAGAGAAGGTTTCTCTCGTCTCTAGATAATCACGTGTACAGGAACACTCAAGAGGTTATTTGAGCTTTGTTGCACTGCATCTGGGAAATGTTCTTATCAAATAGTCCCAGGTTTGCTGTTTGGCAAAAAACAGTTAACATGTTGTTTTTCATGACTGTGACCTTTGACACCCACATAATACGTTATTTGGTGCAGTGCCAGCTATAAGACCTTAGCCGTGTCCATATACTCATACTTGAGTTATAAATAGCTTTTGGAAATGCGAAAAATAGTTTTTATACTACGTGACATTTCTAAAAATGTACTATGCTTCAAAATGCTAGGATGTGATACTGATTTCAGCTGTTCATCGGGTAGAATTCGCTGCACACGATCAAAGAAGAGGATCGTCTTTTCACACCCACCTGTGTTGACAACAGCTGATAATCAGAATGGGGGACTTGCTCTACAGAATGTAACAAATGGCCGGGGAACACGCGTGATTTGATGCCTTCTCAGTATGGATCAGTAGTGTGTTGATGTTTTACATACAGAATGTTCTAAATAGTGTGTAGTATGATGATGTTTTACATACAGAATGTTCTAAATAGTGTGTAGTATGATGATGTTTTACATACAGAATGTTCTAAATAGTGTGTAGTATGATGATGTTTTACATACAGAATGTTCTAAATAGTGTGTAGTATGATGATGTTTTACATACAGAATGTTCTAAATAGTGTGTAGTATGATGATGTTTTACATACAGAATGTTCTAAATAGTGTGTAGTATGATGATGTTTTACATACAGAATGTTCTAAATAGTGTGTAGTATGATGATGTTTTACATACAGAATGTTCTAAATAGTGTGTATGTGATGACCACAGAATAAATAGTGTGTAGTATGTGATGCACACATGACTGTAAATAGTGTGTAGTATGGATACAAAGAATGTCTTTAAATGGCATATATTATTTTACATATTAGATGATGTTTTACTAAATAGTGTGTAGTATGATGATGTATTTACTAAATGACTGTATGTAGTATGATGATGTTTAAACATAAATTATTATATATTATGATGATGTTTTACTAAATAGTATGTAGTATGATGATGTTTTACTAAATAGTATTTAGTATGATGATGTTTTACTAAATAGTATGTAGTATAATGATGTTTTACTAAATAATATGTAGTATAATGATGTATTACTAAACATATGTTTTCTAAATAGTATGTAGTATGATGATGTATTACTAAATAGTATGTAGTATAATGATGTTTTACTAAATAGTATGTAGTATGATGATGTTTTACTAAATAGTATGTAGTATGATGATGTTTTACTGAATAGTATGTAGTATGATGATGTTTTAATAAACAGTATGTAGTATGATGATGTTTTGCTAAATAGTATGTAGTATAATGATGTTTTACTAAATAGTATGTAGTATAATGATGTATTTAAACATAAATAGTATGTAGTGTGATGATGTATTACTAAATAGTATGTAGTATAATGATGTTTTGCATTCAGTATGTTCTAAATAGTGTGTAGTATAATGATGTTTTACTAAATAGTATGTAGTATGATGATGTTTTACTAAACATATGTTCTAAATAGTATGTAGTATGATGATGTATTACTAAATAGTATGTAGTATAATGATGTATTACTAAATAGTATGTAGTATGATGATGTTTTACTAAATAGTATGTAGTATGATGATGTTTTACTAAATAGTATGTAGTATAATGATGTATTACTAAATAGTATGTAGTATAATGATGTTTTACTAAATAGTATGTAGTATGATGATGTTTTACTAAATAGTATGTAGTATGATGATGTTTTACTAAATAGTATGTAGTATGATGATGTTTTACTAAATAGTATGTAGTATGATGATGTTTTACTAAATAGTATGTAGTATGATGATGTTTTACTAAATAGTATGTAGTATGATGATGTTTTACTAAATAGTATGAAGTATAATGATGTTTTACTAAACAGTATTTTTTAAATAGTATGTAGTATAATGATGTTTTAATAAAGAGTATTTTTTAAATAGTATTAGGTGATTAGTACACGGTATGCATTTTATTAAATGAGTCGTGGACAAGCCAGATTTCAGCCAAACAGTTAGAGTTGTACCATTCAAAATGATTGTAATTGTCTGTGATAAAAACAAACAAGTGAAACCCACTAACAATGAAGAGTGTTATTGCTTGGAACAGAAAAGTTACTTTCATGTTAAAAGTTGAAATACCTTCTGTATCTTCCCTGTTCCAAAATCTTCCATATTTTTTCAGTGACTCTTGATGTTGATATAACTTCTGAAACCTCTCTCATTTGTTATATTTCTCTCTCCTCTCTCTCTCTCTCTCTCTCTCTCTCTCTCTCTCTCTCTCTCTCTCTCTCTCTCTCTCTCCTTGTTGATATAAACTCTGTGTTCTGAATGTCCTAGTCATACATAATTCAGACTCGCATCCCAGCTGACTCTGTGGTTGCTCTCTCTGTTGACATCCAGCTGCATGCTTTCACCTGGATCTATGATGCAGAAAAGACTAGAGAATAGAGACGAGTGAGTACATAATATATAGGGGAGAGTAGAGTTGAGAAGGGATAGAGAGTTGAGAAGGAGAGGGAGTGTAGTGAGGGGAGAGTAGAGGGTTGAGAAGTGAGAGTAGGGGGAGAGTTGAGAAGGGAGAGGGGAGAGTAGAGTAGAGAGTTGAGAAGGGAGAGGGGAGAGTAGAGAGGGGAGAGTTGAGAAGGGAGAGGGAAAGTAGAGTTTAGAGAGGGGAGAGTAGAGAGGGGAGAGTAGAGAGGGGAGAGTAGAGAGGGATGAATAGAGAGGGAGAGTAGAGAGGGAGAGTAGAGAGTAGAGAGGGATGAATAGAGAGGGGAGAGTAGAGAGGGGAGAGGGAGAGTAGAGAGGGATGAATAGAGAGGGGAGAGTAGAGAGGGGAGAGTAGAGAGGGATGAA
>NW_026288006.1:40000-87765 GCF_023373465.1 Oncorhynchus keta
CTAATGGAGTGGTATGTACTTCTATCCTGACAGTTCAGTCCTAAGTTGGTGTCAGTCTCTAATGTAGTGGTATGTACTTCCTATCCTGACTATCCTGACAGTTGGTGTCAGTCTCTAATGGAGTGTTATGTACTTCTATCCTGACAGTTGGTGTCAGTCTCTAATGTAGTGGTATGTACTTCTATCCTGACTATCCTGACAGTTGGTGTCAGTCTCTAATGGAGTGTTATGTACTTCTATCCTGACAGTTGGTGTCAGTCTCTAATGTAGTGTTATGTACTTCTATCCTGTCAGTCTCTAATGTAGTGTTATGTACTTCTATCCTGACTATCCTGACAGTTGGTGTCAGTCTCTAATGTGGTGGTATGTACTTCTATCCTGACTATCCTGACAGTTGGTGTCAGTCTCTAATGGAGTGTTATGTACTTCTATCCTGTCAGTCTCTAATGTAGTGTTATGTACTTCTATCCTGAGAGTTGGTGTCAGTCTCTAATGTAGTGTTATGTACTTCTATCCTGAGAGTTGGTGTCAGTCTCTAATGGAGTGTGGTATGTACTTCTATCCTGAGAGTTGGTGTCAGTCTCTAATGTAGTGTTATGTACTTCTATCCTGACTATCCTGTCAGTCTCTAATGGAGTGTTATGTACTTCTGAGCCTTTTGTCTCTACCGTCACTAGACGTCATGCCATCCACCTTTTAAGAGGCCAATCATCTGGACCAATGGGGTACTGCTCTGTAGGACATTCAGCTGTGTTCTGTTTCATGTCAGATCTATCTCTCTCTATTATGTGCTTCAATTACAGGTTGGAACCCGGTTTCACAATTTAATGACCGCTAAGATAAATCATTTATATATATATATATATATTTAGTCTTTTAATTACAGCTATGCCAAAGTGGAATACAGTAAAGCTGCCTATTTTACTCTGAAATGGAGTGAGTCTGCCGTGATTGTTCAGTGACTTGACAGGCATCACGTACAACACATTCAATTCAACCTTTCACCGTCTGATGTGTCATGTGATTCTCCAACGTTTCCTGTGAAGAGGTCTTATACTTTACTCTGTCAGTCGATACAGAGGAAAAAGGAAAGTTTAGCTGAAGACAAAGATTCTGTCCCAAATAGCATCCTATTGCCTATATAGTGCACTAGTTTTGACAATGGCCTATACAGGGCTCTAGTCAAAAGTAGTGGACTATGTAGGGAATCAGTGCAATTTGGGACAAATACAAAGTTAAGTCTTGAACATCTGCATAATACAGGCTGTAGACCAGAGCATTTAGTCTCCAGCTAATCCCATTAAGACTCGAATCCACTGTCAGTCTGGAGTCGTGTGTCCTTTCATTCATTTAATGGCACAAATCCTCACAATCCTGTCAAATTGCTTATGAAAACCCTTTCACAGGCAGTGTCCCAAATCGAACCTAATCCACTATTATAGTGCATTACTTTTGACCAGTGTGCCCTGCTGAGTCCAATGGGCCCTGCTGAGTCCAATGGGCCCTGCTGAGTCCAATGGGCCCTGCTGAGTCCAATGGGCCCTGCTGAGTCCAATGGGCCCTGCTGAGTCCAGGGGGCCCTGCTGAGTCCAGGGGGCCCTGCTGAGTCCAGTGGGCCCTGCTGAGTCCAGGGGGCCCTGCTGAGTCCAGGGGCCCTGCTGAGTCATTTTACATTTACATTTACATTTAAGTCATTTAGCAGACGCTCTTATCCAGAGCGACTTACAAAAGTGCATTCACCTTATGACATCCAGTGGAACAACCACTTTACAATAGTGCATCTAAATTTTAAGTGAGAAGGATTACTTTATCCTATCCTAGGTATTCCTTGGTGGGGTTTCAGGTGTCTCCTGTGGTGATTGACTCCCTGCTGTCCTACAGAGTGAGGAAGTTTGTTCCACCATTGGGGAGCCAGAGCAGCGAACAGTTTTGACTGGGCTGAGCGGGAACTGGGCTCTCCTCAGTGGTAGGAGGCGAGCAGGCCAGAGGTGGATGAACGCAGTGCCCTTGTTTTGGGTGTACAGGCCTGATCAGAGCCCCTGGAGGTACTGAGGTGCCATTAAGACTCGAATCACAGCTCAGTCTGAGCAAGCACCATGGTCTTGTAGCGGATGCGAGCTTCAACTGGAAGCCAGTGGAAGAGCGGAGGAGCCTTTCACAGGTGACGTGAAGAGAACTTTATAGTGCATTAATGGCCAGTGTGCGTTCTGGATGAGTTGTAGGGGTTTAATGGCACAATGGGAGCCCAGCCAACATGGGTTGCAGTAATCCAGATGGGAGATGACAAGTGCCTGGATTAGGACCTGCGCCCTTCCTGTGTGAGGCAGGGGCCCTGCGGATGTTGTAGAGCATGGGCCCTGCAGGAGGGGGCACCGCCTGATGTTAATGGAGAACGACAGGGTGTTGTCCAGGATCACGCCAATGGGTTCTTAGCGCTCTGGGAGGAGGACACAATGCTGAGTTCCAACCGTGATGGCGAGATCATGGAACGGGCAGTCCTTCCCCGGGAGGAAGAGCAGCTCCCTTGCCGAGGTTCAGCTTGAGGTGGTGATCCGACATCCACACTGATATGTCCCAGACATGCCAATGCGATTCGCCACCTGGTCATCAGAAGGGGAAAGGAGAAGAGTAATTGTGTGTGAGTCTGCATAGCAATGATAGGAGAGACCATGTGAGGTTATGACAGAGCCCTGCTGACTCCAATGGCCCCTGCTGAGAATCCAAGAGGGCCTAGAACAGAGCCCTGGGGACACCAGTGGTGAGGCGCGTGGTGAATGGAGACAGAGTCCAGTGGCCACCTGCTAGGAGTCCAATGGCCCCTGCTCAGGTAGGACTGCTGAATCCAAATGGGCCCTGAGATGCCCAACCCCGGAGGTTGGAGAGAAGGATCTGATGGTTCACAGTATCAAGGCAGCCGATAGGTCTAGAAGGATGAGAGCAGAGAGAAGAGTTAGCTTTAGCAGTGGGAGCGCTCCGTGATACAGAGAAGAGCCAGTCTCAGTTGAATGACTAGTCTTGAAACCTGACTGATTTGGATCAAGAAGGTCATTCTGAGTGAGATAGCGGGAGAGCTGGCCAAGGAGAGCACGTTCAAGAGTTTTGGATTTAGAAAAGAAAGAAGGGATACTGGTCTTAGTTGTTGACATCGGAGGGATCGAGTGCAGGTTTTTTCAGAAGGGGTTTAAACTCTTGCTAAACTCTTGAAGACGGAAGGGATTTTTAAACAGCGGTCAGGGATGAGTTGATGACGACAAAGTGAGGTATTTTGGGAGAAGGTCTCGGAAATGGTCTGGAGAAGAGAGGAGGGGATAGGGTACAGGCGGGCAGGTTGTTCGGCCGTCACAAGACGCTCTCTTCATCTGGAGAGAGGGGAGAAAGAGGTCAGAGCACACATAGGGCACTGAGCAGAATTGGGAGCGGTGTCGTTTGACTTAGCAAGCGAGGATCGGATGTCCCGACCTTCTTTTCAGGAAAAATAATAATAATAAAGAGCCAGGGAGGAGGGGGAATGGGGGAGGAATCAGGAGGGAGGAGAAGGTGGCAAAGAGCTTCCTAGGTTAGAGCCAGATGCTTGGAATTTAGAGTGGTAGAAAGTGGAAGGCAGCAGAGACAGAGGAGGAAAATGTAGAGAGGAGGGAGGAAAGGATGCCAGGCCCCACAGGGAGGCAGAGTTTTCCTCCATTTCCGCACGGCTGCCACCCTGTTCTGTGAGCTCGCAATGGAACGTCAGCACAGAGCCACGGACGGGAGGGGAGGACCGAGCCAGGCCTGGAAGAAGGGGACATAGAGAGTCAAAGGATGCAGAAAGGGAGGAGAGGAGGGTTGAGGAGGCAGAATAAGGAGATAGGTTGGAGAAGGTTTGAGCAGAGGGAAGAGATGATAGGATGGAAGAGCAGAGAACAGCGGGGAGAGAGAGCCGAAGGTTGGGACGGCGCGATACCATCCAGTAGGGGCACCACAGGAAGTGTTGGATGAGAGCGAGAGGAAAAGGATACAAGGTAGTGGCGGAGACTTGGAGGGGAGTTGCAATGAGGAAGTGGAAGAACAGCATCTAGCCAAAGATGAGGTCAGCGTATTGCCAGCCTTGTGAGTAGGGGGAAGGTGAGAGGGTGAGGTCAAAGAGAGAGGAGTGGAAAGAAGGAGGCAGAGAGGAATGAGTCAAAGGTAGACGTGGGGAGGTTAAAGTCGCCCAGAACTGTGAGAGGTGACACACCTCAGGAAAGGAGCTTATCAAGGCATCAAGCTCATTGAGCCACCTCCGAGGGGACCTGGAGGGCGATAAATGATAAGGATGCCACTTGAAAGGGCTGGTAACTGTGACAGCATGAAATTCAAAGGAGGCAGGATAGACAGATGGGTAAGGGGAGAAAGAGAGAATGACCACTTGGGAGAGATGAGGATCCCGGTGCCACCACCCCGCTGACCAGAAGCACTCGGGGTGTGCGAGAACACGGGGCGGACGAAGAGAGAGCAGTAGGAGTAGCAGTGTTATCTGTGGTGATCCATGTTTCCGTCAGTGCCAAGAAGTCGAGGGACTGGAGGGAGGCATAGGCTGAGATGAACTCTGCCTTGTTGGCCGAGATCGGCAGTTCCAGAGGCTACCCGGAGACCTGGAACTCCACGTGGGTCGTGCGCGCTGGGACCACCAGATTAGGGTGGAACACACAGTGTGGAGCGTTTGGATGGTCTGTGCAGAGAGGAGAGAACAGGGATAGACAGACACATAGTTGACAGGCTACAGAAGAGGCACGCTAATGCAAGGAGATTGGAATGACAAGTGGACTACAGAGCCGAATGTTCAGGAAGGCAGCTTACGTAGCAAGAATCTTATTGACTAAAATGATTAAAAATGATACAGTACTGCTGAAGTAGGCTAGCTGGCAGTGGCTGCAGGGGCCCTGCTGAGTCCAGTGGGCCCTGCTGAGTCCAGGTGGCCCTGCTGAGTCCAGGGGGCCCTGCTGAGTCCAGGGGCCTTGCTGAGTCCAGGGGGCCTTGCTGAGTCCAATGGGCCCTGCTGAGTCCAGGGGGCCCTGCTGAGTCCAGGGGCCCTGCTGAGTCCAGGGGGCCCTGCTGAGTCCAATGGGCCCTGCTGAGTCCAGGGGCCCTGCTGAGTCCAGGGGCCCTGCTGAGTCCAGGGGCCCTGCAGGAGTCCAGTGGGCCCTGCTGAGTCCAATGGCCCTGCTGAGTCCAATGGCCCCTGCACAGAGTCCAATGGCCCCTGCTGAGTCCAATGGGCCCTGCTGGTCCAATGGGCCCTGCTGAGTCCAATGGCTCCTGCTGAGTCCAATGGGCCCTGCTCAAAAGTAGTAGGGTTTCCGGTCAAAAGCAGTGCACTATGTTAGGAATAGGGTGCAGTTTGGGATTGATCCTGAGAAAGTTTTAACAAGGCCCTTGACGTGGGAGGCAGGAGCCGCTGCTGTGGAACTGGGCCTCTTTACAGGAATCGTTAGAACACAGGAAGTGTTAGCTCACGCTAGATGGAGAGCAGCCATAGACAAACATTTATAAACATGACCTCGTTGGAAGTCTTCCCACAGGAAGGCGTTAATCACCAGAACATTTTGTGCCATTTTTCAAAATAATTAAGATTTTTTTTTAAATACATTTTCAAGCATAAACCTTCGAATAACATATATATTTTTAAACATACAGGGTATATTTTCTAACAGACTGACAAAGTTTATATTTTGAAATGTATATTTAGTTCATAATATTGTTTTGCAGGAAAAAACAAACATTACACCTGGTTTTCATTCGTCCGTTCCTCTCTTCTGCTATATTGGCCACCACAGGATATGTGGACTTGCATCACACATAACTGAATCCATCCACATTGGGATAACGTGTCTCATCGGAGCTAATGGAATATCCCAACCACTTAGGAAAACAAACACAAAGCACTGAGCCATTAGTGCTGATGAATGTAAGCCTTAGAGCCATCAGAGCACCTGGAACACACAGCACAGAGCCACCACAGGAAGGCAGGAACACACAGCACAGAGCCACCACAGGAAGGCAGGAACACACAGCACAGAGCCACCACAGGAAGGCAGGAACACACAGCACAGAGCCACCACAGGAAGGCAGGAACACACAGCACAGAGCCACACAGGAAGGCAGGAACACACAGCACAGAGCCACCACAGGAAGGCAGGAACACACAGCACAGAGCCACCACAGGAAGGCAGGAACACACAGCACAGAGCCACTACAGGAAGGCAGGAACACACAGCACAGAGCCACCACAGGAAGGCAGGAACACACAGCACAGAGCCACCACAGGAAGGCAGGAACACACAGCACAGAGCCACCACAGGAAGGCAGGAACACACAGCACAGAGCCACCACAGGAAGGCAGGAACACACAGCACAGAGCCACCACAGGAAGGCAGGAACACACAGCACAGAGCCACCACAGGAAGGCAGGAACACACAGCACAGAGCCACCACAGGAAGGCAGGAACACACAGCACAGAGCCACCACAGGAAGGCAGGAACACACAGCCCAGAGCCACCACAGGAAGGCAGGAACACACAGCCCAGAGCCACCACAGGAAGGCAGGAACACACAGCACAGAGCCACCACAGGAAGGCAGGAACACACAGCACAGAGCCACTACAGGAAGGCAGGAACACACAGCACAGAGCCACCACAGGAAGGCAGGAACACACAGCACAGAGCCACCACAGGAAGGCAGGAACACACAGCACAGAGCCACCACAGGAAGGCAGGAACACACAGCACAGAGCCACCACAGGAAGGCAGGAACACACAGCACAGAGCCACCACAGGAAGGCAGGAACACACAGCACAGAGCCACCACAGGAAGGCAGGAACACACAGCACAGAGCCACCACAGGAAGGCAGGAACACACAGCACAGAGCCACTACAGGAAGGCAGGAACACACAGCACAGAGCCACCACAGGAAGGCAGGAACACACAGCACAGAGCCACCACAGGAAGGCAGGAACACACAGCACAGAGCCACCACAGGAAGGCAGGAACACACAGCACAGAGCCACCACAGGAAGGCAGGAACACACAGCACAGAGCCACCACAGGAAGGCACCTAGAACACACAGCACAGAGCCACCACAGGAAGGCAGGAACACACAGCACAGAGCCACCACAGGAAGGCAGGAACACACAGCCCAGAGCCACCACAGGAAGGCAGGAACACACAGCCCAGAGCCACCACAGGAAGGCAGGAACACACAGCACAGAGCCACCACAGGAAGGCAGGAACACACAGCACAGAGCCACCACAGGAAGGCAGGAACACACAGCACAGAGCCACCACAGGAAGGCAGGAACACACAGCACAGAGCCACCACAGGAAGGCAGGAACACACAGCACAGAGCCACCACAGGAAGGCAGGAACACACAGCACAGAGCCACTACAGGAAGGCAGGAACACACAGCACAGAGCCACCACAGGAAGGCAGGAACACACAGCACAGAGCCACCACAGGAAGGCAGGAACACACAGCACAGAGCCACCACAGGAAGGCAGGAACACACAGCACAGAGCCACCACAGGAAGGCAGGAACACACAGCACAGAGCCACTACAGGAAGGCAGGAACACACAGCACAGAGCCACTACAGGAAGGCAGGAACACACAGCACAGAGCCACCACAGGAAGGCAGGAACACACAGCACAGAGCCACTACAGGAAGGCAGGAACACACAGCACAGAGCCACCACAGGAAGGCAGGAACACACAGCACAGAGCCACCACAGGAAGGCAGGAACACACAGCACAGAGCCACCACAGGAAGGCAAGGTGGTTCATTTTTTTTTTTTATTTAACTAGGCAAGTCAGTTAAGAACAAATTCTTATTTAAAATGATGGGCTACCCCGGCAGTAACCCGGGCGACAGGAACACACAGCGCCCGCCCAATGCCACTGTTGGGGACACACGATGTTAATGGATGTAAACGCTGAACATATTCCTGTCCACAGGAAGCTGTCTTGTAGCTTAGCGTCCGCTTCGTCAGACCACTTCGGTACTGAGCACGTCACTGGTACTTCCTGTTTGAGTTTTTTTTAATCGAAACAGGAATGAAGAGGATGGAGTCGTGGTCTGATTGGCCGGAAGGGAGGTGGGGTAACGCATTTCAGTCTAGCCCCACGGTGAAGTGTCCCCCACTAAACACGCTGCCTCTGGGTGTGTGTGTCTGTGTGTGTGTTTGTGTTGGTCTGTGTGTGTGTCTGTGCGTGCGTGCGTGTGCTTGTGTGTCTGTGTGTTGGTCTGTGTGTGTGTCTGTGCGTGCGTGCGTGAGCGTGTGTCTGTGTGTGTGTGTTTGTGTTGGTCTGTGTGTGTCTGTCGTGCGTGGCGTGTGTGTCTGTGTGTTGGTCTGTGTGTGTCTGTGCGTGCGTGAGCGTGTGTCTGTGTGTGTCTGTGTGTTGGTCTGTGTGTGTGTCTGTGTGTGTCTGTGCGTGCGTGTGTCTGTGTGTGTCTGTGTGTGTCTGTGTGTGTGTCTGTGTGTTGGTCTGTGTGTGTGTCTGTGTGTTGGTCTGTGTGTGTGTCTGTGTGTTGGTCTGTGTGTTGGTCTGTGTGTGTCTGTGTGTTCGTGAGCGTGTGTGTCTGTGTGTTGGTGAGCGTGTGTCTCTGTGTGTGTGTCTGTGTGTGTGTCTGTGTGTGTGTGTCTGTGCGTTGGTCTGTGTGTGTGTCTGTGTGTTGGTCTGTGTGTGTGTCTGTGTGTTGGTCTGTGTGTGTGTCTGTGTGTTGGTCTGTGTGTGTCTGTGTGTTGGTCTGTGTGTGTGTCTGTGTGTGTCTGTGTGTGTCTGTGTGTGTCTGTGTGTTGGTCTGTGTGTGTGTCTGTGTGTGTCTGTGTGTGTCTGTGTGTGTGTCTGTGTGTTGGTGAGCGTGTCCACAGGAGGAGTCTGCATGGGCTGTCAAGTGAAATAAAATAACATCACTACTTCTGCAAAAGGCTTTTGGGACGAGACCCATTTAGAAGGGAAGCTCATTGTTACTTGCTTCGTCCCAAACAGCACCCTATTCTGTCAGTCGTACTTTTAGGCCTCCACATTTATGTTGATACCCCGACCCTCCACATTTATGTTGATACCCCGACCCTCCACATTTATGTTGATACCCCGACCCTCCACATTTATGTTGATACCCCGACCCTCCACATTTATGTTGATACCCCGACCCTCCACATTTATGTTGATACCCCGACCCTCCACATTTATGTTGATACCCCGACCCTCCACATTTATGTTGATACCCCGACCCTCCACATTTATGTTGATACCCTGACCATCCACATTTATGTTGATACCCCGACCCTCCACATTTATGTTGATACCCGACCCTCCACATTTATGTTGATACCCCGACCCTCCACATTTATGTTGATACCCCGACCCACCACATTTATGTTGATACCCCCCACCCTCCACATTTATTTTGATACCCCGACCCTCCACATTTATGTTGATACCCCGACCCTCCACATTTATGTTGATACCCCAACCCTCCACATTTATGTTGATACCCCGACCCTCCACCTTTATGTTGATACCCCGACCCTCCACATTTATGTTGATACCCCGACCCTCCACATTTATGTTGATACCCCGACCCTCCACATTTATGTTGATACCTCCACATTTATGTTGACCTACCCCTCCACATTTATGTTGATACCCGACCCTCCACATTTATGTTGATACCCCGACCCTCCACATTTATGTTGATACCCCCTACCCTCCACATTTATGTTGATACCCTGACCCTCCACCTTTATGTTGATACCCCGACCCTCCACCTTTATGTTGATACCCCGACCCTCCACATTTATGTTGATACCCCCGACCCTCCACATTTATGTTGATACCCGACCCTCCACATTTATGTTGATACCCCGACCCTCCACATTTATGTTGATACCCCCGACCCTCCACATTTATGTTGATACCCCGACCCTCCACATTTATGTTGATACCCCCCGACCCTCCACATTTATGTTGATACCCCGACCCTCCACATTTATGTTGATACATTATGTTGACCCTCCACATTTATGTCACCTCCACATTTATGTTGATACCCGACCCTCCACATTTATGTTGATACCCCGACCCTCCACATTTATGTTGATACCCCGACCCTCCACATTTATGTTGATACCCCGACCCTCCACCTTTATGTTGATACCCCGACCCTCCACATTTATGTTGATACCCGACCCTCCACATTTATGTTGATACCCCTTTTTATGTTGACCCTCCACATTTATGTTGATACCCGACCCTCCACATTTATGTTGATACCCCGACTCCACTCCACATTTATGTTGATACCTGACCCTCCACATTTATGTTGATACCCCACCTCCTCCACCTCACCCTCCACATTTATGTTGATACCCCTGGACCCTCCACATTTATGTTGATACCCTGACCTCCACATTTATGTTGATACCCTGACCCTCCACATTTATGTTGATACCCCGACCCTCCACATTTATGTTGATACCCCGACCCTCCACATTTATTTATGCTGATACCCGACCTCCACATTTATGTTGATACCCCGACCCTCCACATTTATGTTGATACCCCGACCCTCCACATTTATGTTGATACCCCACCCTCCACCTTTATGTTGATACCCCCGACCCTCCACATTTATGTTGATACCCCGACCCTCCACATTTATGTTGATACCCCTACCCTCCACCATTTATGTTGATACCCCGACCCTCCACCTTTATGTTGATACCCCGACCCTCCACATTTATGTTGATACCCGACCCCTCCACATTTATGTTGATACCTCCGACCCTCCACATTTATGCTGATACCCCGACCCTCCACATTTATGTTGATACCCCGACCCTCCACATTTATGCTGATACCCCGACCCTCCACATTTATGTTGATACCCCCGACCCTCCACATTTATGTTGATACCCCGACCCTCCACATTTATGTTGATACCCGACCCTCCACATTTATGTTGATACCCCGACCCTCCACATTTATGTTGATACCCCGACCCTCCACATTTATGTTGATACCCCGACCCTCCACATTTATGTTGATACCCCGACCCTCCACATTTATGTTGATACCCGACCCTCCACATTTATGTTGATACCCCGACCCTCCACATTTATGTTGATACCCCGACCCTCCACATTTATGTTGATACCCGACCCAATGTAAAACATAACAGCACCATGTAGTTTTATCCCATCTCTAATCCCATTTATCAAATACATATATTTTTGCTATAGTAGATATTAGTCACTACACCCCTAAACTGAAATAATGGCTGGCTGAGAGGGGGTGAATAGATGAATCCATGTACCCTAATATTGTACACTTGTCATGCGGGGTCACACAGCACTGAATGACGGCATATCGGACTTTTGAAAGGTGTCTATTTATGAGCATACAAAAGTAAATATTACATTCATCATAAATATTTATAGTTTATATTTCCATCGATTGTACTGTATCTCTGTATTCACATAACAATGCATTAAGATATCCTAATGCTGTTTATTTCTGTGTGAAGGGCAGACAACTGACTACTTGTATTCAAAATGTTAGCAATATCAGAGCTTGCAATCACAGTTAGACATGTTGTTTTTAATGTTGTGGCTATTGTATTTGACTCTAACGTAAAACAAGGGGCTCAGACATCGAAATTACCTTTTTTTTTTGTGGTCCAAGGTCTCCTTGAAGGGTTTTGTATATTTAGCCCCTATTCTTGTAATTTAGTCAGGGGGCACCACAGATGGTCATTGGGACCACTCTAGATTTAGCCTGACATCCAATATGGCATCCAATATCCAATATGGCAATATCCAATATGGCATCCAATATGGCATCCAATATGGCATCCAATATCCAATATGGCATCCAATATGGCATCCAATATGACATCCAATATGGCATCCAATATGACATCCAATATGGCATCCAATATGGCATCCAATATCCAATATGGCATCCAATATGGCATCCAATATCCAATATGGCATCCAATATGACATCCAATATCCAATATGGCATCCAATATGACATCCAATATGGCATCCAATATGCATCCAATATGGCATCCAATATGGCATCCAATATAGCATCCAATATGACATCCAATATGGCATCCAATATGGCATCCAATATGGCATCCAATATGACATCCAATATGGCATCCAATATGGCATCCAATATGGCATCCAATATGGCATCCAATATGGCATCCAATATCCAATATGGCATCCAATATCCAATATGGCATCCAATATGGCATCCAATATGGCATCCAATATGGCATCCAAATGGCATCCAATATGACATCCAATATGGCATCCAATGACATCCAATATGGCATCCAATATGACATCCAATATCCAATATGACATCCAATATGGCATCCATTTATGACATCCAATATCATCCAATATGGCATCCAATATGGCATCCAATATGACATCCAATATGGCATCCAATATGACATCCGTGAATCCAATATGGCATCCAATATGACATCCAATATGACATCCAATATGGCATCCAATATGGCATCCTGTTAGAGATCCAATATGGCATCCAATATGGCATCCAATATGACATCCAATATGGCATCCAATATGGCATCCAATATCCAATATGGCATCCAATATGGCATCTTAGATATGGCATCCAATATGGAAGTTCCAATATGGCATCCAATATGAAGCATCCACAAACATCCAATATGAGGTCATCCAATATGCATCCAATATGGCATCCAATAGACATCCAATATGGCATCCAATATAGCATCCAATATGACATCCAATATGGCATCCAATATGGCATCCAATATGGCATCCAATATCCAATATGGCATCCAATATCCAATATGGCATCCAATATGGCATCCAATATGGCATCCAATATGGCATCCAATATCCAATATGGTATCCAATATGTTTTTATCCAATATGGCATTTGTTATCGCATCCAATATGGCATCCAATATGGCATCCAATATGACATCCAATATCCAATATGGCATCCAATATGGCATCCAATATGGCATCTTAATATGGCATCCAATATGCATCCAATATGACATCCAATATCCAATATGAAAACTAAACAATACCATTTGATGGAGGTCAAATCACATGGAAATAGAATGTTTGGATGAGAGAGACATTCTTCAAGAAAGTCACAACACTGGGACGCCCATGAAGACTGTTTTAGCTATAAATCTATTTTTATTCTGAATACAATATAGCGAACATAATTACACTCAGACACCTTCGCCTGCATATAAATTGTCCTGGTTGGTGTTGTATTGTGTTATTCTGTCTTTAAAAGGGTTTCATATGACTCGTGGAATAAATAGCACTACGAGCACCACTGCCTCTGTGGTGTTCAAGAGCTGTTTTTCACAATACAAGCGCATACTGTAGTGTAGCCAAGTTACAGGAGAGACTGCTGGGGAAAGTATTCCGTTGTCATAATTGAGCAAAAGTAAAGATCATTTCAACAGAAAATGACTGAAGTCAAAGTGAAAGTCACCATTGAAAATACTACGAATACATGTATTGTACTAATGTAGAGTGGTGAGAAAAAGCACTCAACCGTCGTACAAAGTAAAAGTCAAGGCAATACATCAAATTCCTGATATTAAGCAAACCAGACGGCACACATGTTTTTAATGTATTTATTTACGGACAGACAGGGACACACTCCAACACGCAGACATCCTTTTAAAAACACAGTATTTGTGTTTGGTATTTGTAGTTCTGGGGTCTGACCAGTAGCCAGTGAGCCCGACCAGATCAGAGGCAGTAGGGATGACAACACGTGTTATTAATAGGTGTGTGAATTGGACCATTTTTGCATTGGAAATGTAACTAGTACTTTTGGTTGTCATGGAATATGTCTGGAGTTACAAAAATACATGATTTCCTTTTAGGATGTACATTTTTACATTGAAAGAGAACTGCTTAATTATGTAGTACTTTGAAGTATTTTTTACTTAAGTACTTTACCACACCGCAGGAGAGCAACCTAATACAGCCAGTTACTCTAGTAGTGGATATGTACAGCTCAGATGTGTCCCCGTTTTCCCTCTGAAACTAAGGGTGATTCAAAGTATCTGAGGTGACCAGACATGAATGTGCCAAAAACGGAATGAGGAGACAAAATAGACAGTGGTAGTTGTAGTTCTGGGGCCTGACCAGTAGCCAGTGGTAGTTGTAGTTCTGGGGCCTGACCAGTAGCCAGTGGTAGTTGTAGTTCTGGGGCCTGACCAGTAGCCAGTGGAAGTTGTAGTTCTGGGGCATGACCAGTAGCCAGTGGTAGTTGTAGTTCTGGGGTCTGACCAGTAGCCAGTGGTAGTTGTAGTTCTGGGGCCTGACCAGTAGCCAGTGGTAGTTGTAGTTCTGGGGTCTGACCAGTAGCCAGTGGTAGTTGTAGTTCTGGGGCCTGACCAGTAGCCAGTGAAGTTGTAGTTCTGGGGCATGACCAGTAGCCAGTGGTAGTTGTAGTTCTGGGGTGCCAGTAGCCAGTGGTAGATGTGCTTCTGGGGGACCAGTAGCCAGTGGTAGTTGTTGTTCTGGGGCCAACCAGTAGCCAGTGGTAGTTGTAGTTCTGGGGGCCTGACCAGTAGCCACTGGTAGTTGTAGTTCTGGGGTCTGACCAGTAGCCAGTGGTAGCTGTAGTTCTGGGGGGTATGACCAGTAGCCAGTGGTAGTTGTAGTTATGTGGCCTGACCAGTAGCCAGTGGTAGTTGTAGTTCTGGGGTATGACCAGTAGCCAGTGGTAGTTGTAGTTCTGGGGTCTGACCAGTAGCCAGTGGTAGTTGTAGTTCTGGGGTCTGACCAGTAGCCAGTAGCCAAGTTCTGGGGCCTGCCCAGTAGCCAATGGTAGTTGTCTGGGGTCTGATTGGTAGCCAGTGGTAGTTGTAGTTCTGGGGTCTTACCAGTAGCCAGTGGTAGTTGTAGTTCTGGGGCCTGACCAGTAGACAGTGGTAGTTGTAGTTCTGGGTCTGACCAGTAGCCAATGGTAGTTGTAGTTCTGGGGTCTGTTAGCCTGGTAGTTGTAGTTCTGGGGTCTGACCAGTAGCCAGTGGTAGTTGTAGTTCTGGGGCCTGACCAGTAGCCAGTGGTAGTTGTAGTTCTGGGGCCTTACCAGTAGCCAGTGGTAGCTGTAGTTCTGGGGCCTGCCCAGTAGCCAATGGTAGATGTAGTTCTGGGGTCTGAGTAGCCAGTGGTAGTTGTAGTTCTGGGGTCTGACCGGCAGCCAGTGGTAGTTGTAGTTCCGCCTTACCAGTAGCCAATGGTAGTGTACTCTGGGGTCTGACCAGTAGCCAGTGGTAGTTGTAGTTCTGGGGTCTGACCAGTAGCCAGTGGTAGTTGTAGTTCTGGGGTCTGACCAGTAGCCAGTGGTAGTTGTAGTTCTCTTACCAGTAGCCAATGGTAGTTGTACTTCTGGGGTCTGACCAGTAGCCAGTGGTAGTTGTAGTTCTGGGGTCTGACCAGTAGCCAGTGGTAGTTGTAGTTCTGGGGCCTCTGTAGACAGTGGTAGCCAGTTCTGGCGTACCAGTTGTAGTTGTTCTGGGGTCTGACCAGTAGCCAGTGGTAGTTGTAGTTCTGGGGCCTGACCAGTAGCCAGTGGTAGTTGTAGTTCTGGGGTCTGACCAGTAGCCAGTGGTAGTTGTAGTTCTGGGGCCTGCCCAGTAGCCAGTGGTAGTTGTAGTTCTGGGGTCTGATTGGCAGCCAGTGGTAGTTGTAGTTCTGGGGTCTGACCGATAGCCAGTGGTAGTTGTAGTTCTGGGGTCTGACCAGTAGCCAGTGGTAGTTGTAGTTCTGGGGTCTGACCAGTAGCCAGTGGTAGTTGTAGTTCTGGGGCCTGACCGGTAGACAGTGGTAGCTGTAGTCTGGCGTCTGACCAGTAGCCAATGGTAGTTGTTGGGGTCTGTTGGTAGTTTTGTTCTGGGGTGTAGCCAGTGGTAGTTGTAGTTCTGGGGGCCTGACCAGTAGCCAGTGTAGTTAGTAGTTCTGGGGTCTGACCAGTAGCCAGTGGTAGTTGTAGTTCTGGGGTCTGACCATAGCCAGTGGTAGTTGTAGTTCTGGGGTCATCCCTGGGTCTGACCAGTCGCCAGTGGTAGTTGTAGTTCTGGGGGTCTGACCAGTAAAGTTGGTTTGCAGAGGAGGTAGTTGAGTTCTGGGGCCTGACCAGAACTCAGTGCAGGTCCCAGACTGGACATGAGGGGTGGAGCATAGCTCCACACAGTATATACATCTGGACAAAGGTCATCCCTGGGCTTAGGCGGACAGTAAAGGGTTTGCAGAGGAGGTGGAGCTGGTCAATCATGGTGGACAAAGACCACTCTCTCCCAGCCAATCCCCAGCAGAGGAGGTGGAGCTAGTCAAGTATGGTGGACAAAGACCACTCTCTCCCAGCCAATCCCCAGCAGAGGAGGTGGAGCTAGTCAAGTATGGTGGACAAAGACCACTCTCTCCCAGCCAATCCCCAGCAGAGGAGGTGGAGCTAGTCACATAGTGGACAAAGACCACTCTCTCCCAGCCAATCCCCAGCAGAGGAGGTGGAGCTAGTCACATGGTGGACAAAGACCACTCTCTCCCAGCCAATCCCCAGCAGAGGAGGTGGAGCTAGTCAAGTATGGTGGACAAAGACCACTCTCTCCCAGCCAATCCCCAGCAGAGGAGGTGGAGCTAGTCAAGTATGGTGGACAAAGACCACTCTCTCCCAGCCAATCCCCAGCAGAGGAGGTGGAGCTAGTCAAGCATGGTGGACAAAGACCACTCTCTCCCAGCCAACCAGCCAATCCCCAGCAGAGGACGTGGAGCTAGTCAAGCATAGTGGACAAAGACCACTCTCTCCCAGCCAACCAGCCAATCCCCAGCAGAGGACGGGAGCTAGTCAAGCATGGTGGACAAAGACCCTCTCTCCCAGCCAACCAGCCAATCCCCAGCAGAGGACGTGGAGCTAGTCAAGCATGGTTACAGCCTTATTCTAAAACTAATTCAATTATTGATTTTTCTCATCAATCTTAACACAATACTCCATAATGACAAAACGAAAACAGCTTTTTAGAAATGTTTGCAAATGTATAAAATAATAAACAGAAATACCTTATTTACATAAGTATTCAAACCCTTTGCCCTGACCATAGACAGCCCTCGGGCTACGACCGCCCCCAGAGCCGACGACACTAGTCACCCCCCTACCCTCCCCATTTTGTTTCAGGTTTTGCGGGTGGAGTCTTTGGGTGGGGTGGGGGATACTGTCACGCCCTGACCCAGAGAGCCTCGGGGTTCTCTATGGTGTTGTAGGTCAGGGCGTAACTAGGGGGGGTGTTCTAGTTTTCCTATATCTATGTTTGTTTTTGTTGTATGTTTCCCAATTAGAGGCAGCTGATTGTCATTGTGTCTAATTGGGGATCATACTTAAGTTCTCCATTGTTCCCACCTGGGTTGTGGGATATTGTTTAGTGCTGCACCACGTAGGTCACGTTTCGTTGTTTGTTTATTGTTTTGCTGAAGTTTCACTTTAAATAAGATGCGGAACTATAATCACGCTGCGCCTTGGTCCCTCCATTATCACAAATGTGACATCAGGTGTCAC
Organism: Oncorhynchus keta; assembly: GCF_023373465.1. Taxonomy (NCBI): domain Eukaryota; kingdom Metazoa; phylum Chordata; class Actinopteri; order Salmoniformes; family Salmonidae; genus Oncorhynchus; species Oncorhynchus keta. The sequence continues at coordinate 57,625 of NW_026288006.1, forward strand.
GTGGGCTGATCAGCCATGGGTGTTAGCATACACTGAGTACACAAAACATGAGGAACACATGCTCTTCGCATGACATAGACTGACCAGGTGAATCCAGGTGAAAGCTATGATCCCTCATTGATGTCACTTGTTAAATCCACTTCAGTCCGTGTAGATGAAGGGAGAGGAGACGGGTTAAAGAATTAGTTTTAAGCCTTGAGACAATTGAGACATGGGATTGTGTCTGCCAGAGAGAAGGACTGATGTTAGAGTGGACCTATCGAGGACAGTTCTGGGAGATTCAGGCTTTCCCATTGGAGAGGTGTGTTGGGTCAATGTGGTGAACACCTGCCTTAGGAGTTCATCATCATACGTGGTTGCATCCTGCCCTTCCACTGTGATGTCACCTAGTCAACGTGTACGGCATTTCCAAGGGGCAGACCGGAACATTCAGGATGTCGTTGCCGTTGGAGAGCTCACAGTTCCAATGACATGCGAAAGCCCCCACTAAGTTGAAGGCATGACTTGTCAACGGTCTGCCAGCTTGTGTTGGATGTATTGTAGTGAATGAACACCTGCCTTCATACGCGGTTCATTGTGGTCCTTCTGTGGCTCAGTTGGTAGAGCATGGCGCTTGTAACGCCAGGGTAGTGGGTTCGATTCCGAACCACCCATGCGTAGAATGTATGCACACATGACTGTAAGTCGCTTTGGATAAAAGCGTCAGCTAAATGGCATATATATTATTATTATTATGCGCTGGTCATGTGTGGTCGTATCCAACCCAGGGCACACCGTAAAGTCAACATACAGTATAGTCCAGGGCAGACAGTCACGGATGGTGGATTTACAATAGCCACAACATCAGAGACCCATGTGTGACTACGCTTGTCAGGCAGGACCATACAGCACTGAATGACGGCATATTTGACTCGGAAAGTCATCTATTATCCTAAAGCTAAAGCTTCCATTCATCATAAATACTCCTAGTTGATATTTCAGCCTACTGCATCTCTGTGTTGACAAGTCTTCCTAGGTGAATGAAGATATCCTAATGCTGTTTATTTGTGTACAGAAGGGATGTACTCCAGACTATTGGGTGGCAGGAAGCATAGTGGTTAAGAGCAGTACCGTAAGGTTCTCTGGTTCGAATCCCAGAGACGACTAGTTTGAAAAATCTGTCAGGAGAGCCGTTGAGCAAGTCACTTAACCACAATATCTCCTGTGTTCTGCATTTGAACAATATCAGAGCTGTGAATAACGGGTTACATGAGTTTATGTGGCCCACTCATCCTCAAGCCAGGGAATGTTTCTATACTCATTGAGTTTAAAATATCTATCAACCCATTTTTGCAGTAAAATATTTTTTTCCACAACCATCTGTTTTAATATATGGGAGACATTTAAGATGTGAAAATACCTGGTTGTGTTTTGGTCTGTCCCGGGTATCTCAAACTAAGCTCTTTTTTTTTTTTGAGGATTGGCCACTAGCTTATTTTGACCAAGGCTCTGTGGGGCTCTGTTTAAAAAGTTAGTGCACTTTATAGGGAAGAGAGGGGTAAATAAGGTGATGTCATTTAGGGTCAATTCAAAACGGAAGGAAAACCTGCACATTCTAAGCTCCGATGTAATAACTTATTCACATTTCTTCATCAGGGTTTTTCATTGGTTTAGTTTATAAGGTGTTTCCTTATCAGGGTTTTCATTGGTTTAGTTTTATAAGGTGTTTCCTTTCAGGGTTTTCATTGGTTTTAGTTTATAAGGTGTTTACTTATCAGGGTTTTTCATTGGTTTAGTTTATAATGTGTTTCCTTATCAGGGTTTTCATTGGTTTAGTTTATAATGTGTTTCCTTATCAGGGTTTTCATTGGTTTAGTTTATAAGGTGTTTCCTTATCAGGGTTTTCATTGGTTTAGTTTATAAGGTGTTTCCTCATCAGGGTTTTCATTGGTTTAGTTTATAAGGTGTTTCAGGGTTTTCTTAGGTGTTTCCAGGGTTTTCATTGGTTTAGTTTATAAGGTGTTTCCTCATCAGGGTTTTCATTGGTTTAGTTTATAAGGTGTTCTGTTCCTCCAGGCAGCAGAGTGACTAACCAGTTGTGTGTTTCTTCCACCTTCAGACTGACCACTTATGAACCTGCCACTTACCAGCTAACGTGTAATGTTCTGCACTTAAAGTACTGTACTGGCACTCACAGTAACGGCAACCTACCTGGAGACCCATTTACCTGAGCATTACTGGGTGATTTGAGGCTCTACTCTACAGCAAGACTCTCTTTCCTTCTCTTTCTCCTCCACTCTCTTTCTCCTCCACCTCTCTCTCTCTCTCTCTTTCTCCACCCTCTCTTTCTCTCTCTCTCTCTTCCACCCTCTCTCTCTCTCTCTCCCACCCCTCTTCTCCCACCCCTCTCCCACCCTCGCCCTCTTGTCGAGGCGTTGAGGCAAAACTAAAGTGCAACACCATGAAAACGTTGCCCTCTCTTTCTTACTGCATATTTTTTCTCTCTCTATTTCTCTCTTTACCCCCTCTCTATCGTTCCCTCCTCTCTCTCTCTCTCTCTACCTTTCCCCCGCTCTCTTTATATATTTCCCTCTCTCTTGCTTAATTTCTTCCTCACTCTCTCTCCGACTTTCTTCTCTCTCTATCTCTCTCTCCTCTCTCTCTCTCTCTCTCTCTCTCTCTCTCTCTCTCTCTCCTCAATGACTCTTGACTCTTGCTCTCCCTGACTCTTGATCTCCCTGACTCTCTCTCTCTCCCTGACTCTCTCTCTCTAACTCTCTTCTCCAACAGGCTTTATATAACTTAATTGGTTTTCATTCGTTATTTGTTGTTTTTGCCTCTGCTTACCTTGCTGAGGCGTTGAGACGCCTTGTTCACACCCAAACTAAAGCGCAAACATCTCTCTTTCTCGTTGCATCATTTCATAGTGTAGTATATCCCTAATATATTAATCACTCATATATATTAATCACTCATAGCCTAAGCAGAGTTTGCTTGCAACCCTATAATTAAAACACATCCTATGACTGAGGCTTAGGGACTTTTGCTCAAGACATACTTCTGCTTTAACACAGACACATTCTGTCCAGGTCAAAGCAGATTCTAACCGCATAAGCAACTGTAGGACACCAAACTCATGCTGGGGGCCATCATATGCTTCCCTGTCAAAACAGGAAACTCCCTAGTCTGAAGCGCAACTGTCAGCCCAAGTTCCCCCTATCTCATGGCCTCTTGACCCACACATTGACACGCACACACATTATAGCGCACGAACGCACACACACACCCCACACTCATTTCAACTGACATCCCTGGACACACAAACCCCTACTTGCGCCACTGTCAATTTCAGTTCCCCTTATCTCAATTATCTTGACACACACAGACACACAGACATCTCAACGCACACACACCCCACACTCCTTTCAACAGAGCAGGGGCCAGGATCAGACGACTTCAAGAAGCACCAATGGGGCACCGGCAAAGGGCCGGACAGGACCTGCCTCCAACCTTCACCAACCAGTCAGAAGACAGAACTACAAGAATCAACCTACGTCATTCTATGTTCAAATACCTTTGCACACTCTGTTTAGGCATCCTTTTTCAGCTGACTCCTTCTGAGCCAAATGAGAGGATCCGCACGCTTTGTATCAGACATTTTTACCTTCAAATAAACTGCCTTGAATCATACTTTATCCACCTGGTCCAGCGTCTCAACTTGGTCTCTCTCCTCTAGTAACTATAGCATCAACTGACAATAGCCACCCAAAACATGAATGTCTCTCTCTCTCTCTCGCTCGCGTGCCTCTCACGCTCCTCTCTCACTCGCTCGCTCTTTCATATGAGTTATATCATGGAGAATAACACACAATAATGTCTGGGACTTATTTCCATTGTGGTCCTGTTGAGACCAGATGGCTAGACAAGATGGAACACAGTAAACACAGTATGGCATTGAGATAATAAAACATAAAAAGTAAGAAGACGCAAACATCCGTCCCATCATTGCAGTTACGTCCGTTGGGGTTTTTCAAATAGGCACAGAAGACGTCAAACTATGTTTGTACTTTATTTTATAAAGCTGCCAGAGAGGATGATGTTTTCATGGGCAGAGGCAACTCATTCCACTCTGAGGCTCCGGGAGATAAGACAATACCATTCCCAGCATTACTCCTGAACCTGTGTAAGCACCTGATCTGGTGCTGTGGTTGTGTGCATCCCTAACATGAGGAAAGTAATCAGTTAGATATCTGGGTGCAGAACCATAAATACTCCTGTAAACCAAACCTAGTCTAATCTGGGACACCCTAGCCTCAACAGGCAACCGGTTTAGTTCCCGAAAGCAGCTACGTGCCTATGTGAATATGTGGACTAACCTTCAATACTACCCTGATCAGCTTATTCTGGGATATCTGGAGCTTCCCTTCAGAAGATTAGATAAAGACCCCAAACCAGGAAGTACTAGCGTAGTCAAAATGGCTTTGAATGAGGGCAGTGGCTAGCACTTTCATGGAATCCTTATCAAGCAGCTTGGACTTTCTAGCCAAAAACTTAGTCCTGGCATTAAACTTCCCTATTAACCGTGCTCACACCTCCCAAGTTTCTGTCAAGGATACATCCCAGGTAGCTAACAGAGGTTTAGTAGTCCGCACCTCACCCCCTAACTCCAATCTGATTTCAGAGGACCTACTCAATTTAGGTCTGGATCCAAACATAATTGCCTCAGTTTTTCCTACAGTATGTGCAGAGATAGTTTATTATCTCCAAACCAATGGCTAATGTTAGTAAGCTCTGTGCTAAGTATTTCTCTCTAACATAGTTTTACTTTTGTGAGACACCAGAAGTGTAGTCATCCGCATAAAGGAAAAGACGGCAAGAACAAGCATCTTTCATATGTTAATATACACAAAAACAGCAGAGGCCCAAGCACGCTCCCCTGCGGAATGCCACAACTCATTGGTTTTTGCTAGAGACAGTGACCCATTAATTGCCTACCAGATGGGCCAGGACTATACCAGCCTGCTGCTTAACCCCCAGTGCCTCCAGTTTGGAGATTAGGAGACAGTGGTTAACTATATCAAAGGCATTCTGTAGGTCAAGCAGTACCATTCCACAGATATTTCCCTCATCAATCTATTTCCTGATAAAGTCAGTTAGGTAGACATGTCAGTGGACTATGTTTTTCTAAAAACCCAACTGAAATCATACATTAGACTTTGTTTGCTGACATATTCATACATTTGCTCATGTACAACTCTCTCCAGGATCTCTGATGTTATACAGAGGATAGATACAGGCCTATAATTAACCGGGTTAGACTTTATCCCCTTCTTATACAGAGGATAAATACAGGCCTGTAACTCCCAGGGTCAGACTTCCCCTTCTTATACAGAGGATAGATACAGGCCTGTAGTTCCAAGGGTCAGACTTCATCCCCTTCTTATACAGAGGATAAATACAGGCCTGTAACTCCCAGGGTCAGACTTCCCCTTCTTATACAGAGGATAGATACAGGCCTATAACTCCCAGGGTCAGACTTCATCCCCTTCTTATACAGAGGATAAATACAGGCCTATAACTCCCAGGGTCAGACTTCCCCTTCTTATACAGAGGATAAATACAGGCCTGTAACTCCCAGGGTCAGACTTCATCCCCTTATACAGAGAGGATAGATACAGGCCTGTAGTTCCAAGGGTCAGACTTCATCCCCTTTCTATACAGAGGATAAATACAGGCCTGTAGTTCCAAGGGGCAGACTTCATCCCCTTCTTATACAGAGTGATAGATACAGGCCTGTAGTTCCAAGGGTCAGACTTCCCTTCTTATACAGAGGATAAATACAGGCCTATAACTTCCAGGGTCAGACTTCATCCCTTCTTATACAGAGGATAGATACAGGCCTGTAGTTCCAAGGGTCTCATCCCCTTCTTATACAGAGGATAAATACAGGCCTGTAGTTCCAAGGGTCAGACTTCATCCCCTTCTTATACAGAGGATAGATACAGGCCTGTAGTTCCAAGGGTCAGACTTCATCCCCTTCTTATACAGAGGATAAATACAGGCCTATAACTCCCAGGGTCAGACTCTATCCCCTTCTTATACAGAGGATAGATACAGGCCTGTAGTTCCAAGGGTCAGACTTCATCCCCTTCTTATACAGAGGATAAATACAGGCCTGTAGTTCCAAGGGTCAGACTTCATCCCCTTCTTATACAGAGGATAGATACAGGCCTGTAGTTCCAAGGGTCAGACTTCATCCCCTTCTTATACAGAGGATAAATACAGGCCTATAACTCCCAGGGTCAGACTCTATCCCCTTCTTATACAGAGGATAGATACAGGCCTGTAGTTCCAAGGGTCGGACTTCATCCCCTTCTTATACAGAGGATAAATACAGGCCTATAACTCCCAGGGTCAGACTTCCCCTTCTTATACAGAGGTATAACTTTGTCTTGTTTCACGTCCCTGGGAAAGATGCCTTGTTCAAGAGAGAGCTGAACGGTAGGCGTAATACAAGTGGCCAATTTGCTCAGCAGAATCTATTAGAAACCTTGCAGGAATATTATCCAGGCCTGTGGCTCTGGAGTATTTAAGCTCTGCCAGCATACTGACTCTTGGCTGTTGCTACCTTTGCAAAAGAAAAGGGTGTTTGGTTGAACCCATAACTCTGCACAATACTTTTTTGCTTGGTTGTTTCCATACAAACCAGAACTGGTGGGCAGCTTGCTAACCAGATTGCTGGCAACAGAAGTAAAAAATGGACTTGAATTCAATACCCTGACCCATCTAATGGGTAGCCATCACATTCACCACATCAAAGAATCTACATGTAAAGGGTTCCCAGGCACAGTCTAGCCCTACACTATCCAGCACAGACGACCAGTCCATTTTACCTACTTCCTCCCTAAACATTTCACCACATCAAAGAATCTACATGTAAAGGGTTCCCAGGCACAGTCTAGCCCTACACTATCCAGCACAGACGACCAGTCCATTTTACCTACTTCCTCCCTAAACATTTCACCACATCAAAGAATCTACATGTAAAGGGTTCCCAGGCACAGTCTAGCCCTACACTATCCAGCACAGACGACCAGTCCATTTTACCTACTTCCTCCCTAAACATTTCACCACATCAAAGAATCTACATGTAAAGGGTTCCCAGGCACAGTCTAGCCCTACACTATCCAGCACAGACGACCAGTCCATTTTACCTACTTCCTCCCTAAACATTTCACCACATCAAAGAATCTACATGTAAAGGGTTCCCAGGCACAGTCTAGCCCTACACTATCCAGCACAGACGACCAGTCCATTTTACCTACTTCCTCCCTAAACATTTCACCACATCAAAGAATCTACATGTAAAGGGTTCCCAGGCACAGTCTAGCCCTACACTATCCAGCACAGACGACCAGTCCATTTTACCTACTTCCTCCCTAAACATTTCACCACATCAAAGAATCTACATGTAAAGGGTTCCCAGGCACAGTCTAGCCCTACACTATCCAGCACAGACGACCAGTCCATTTTACCTACTTCCTCCCTAAACATTTCACCACATCAAAGAATCTACATGTAAAGGGTTCCCAGGCACAGTCTAGCCCTACACTATCCAGCACAGACGACCAGTCCATTTTACCTACTTCCTCCCTAAACATTTCACCACATCAAAGAATCTACATGTAAAGGGTTCCCAGGCACAGTCTAGCCCTACACTATCCAGCACAGACGACCAGTCCATTTTACCTACTTCCTCCCTAAACATTTCACCACATCAAAGAATCTACATGTAAAGGGTTCCCAGGCACAGTCTAGCCCTACACTATCCAGCACAGACGACCAGTCCATTTTACCTACTTCCTCCCTAAACATTTCACCACATCAAAGAATCTACATGTAAAGGGTTCCCAGGCACAGTCTAGCCCTACACTATCCAGCACAGACGACCAGTCCATTTTACCTACTTCCTCCCTAAACATTTCACCACATCAAAGAATCTACATGTAAAGGGTTCCCAGGCACAGTCTAGCCCTACACTATCCAGCACAGACGACCAGTCCATTTTACCTACTTCCTCCCTAAACATTTCACCACATCAAAGAATCTACATGTAAAGGGTTCCCAGGCACAGTCTAGCCCTACACTATCCAGCACAGACGCACCAGTCCATTTTACCTACTTCCTCCCTAAACATTTCACCACATCAAAGAATCTACATGTAAAGGGTTCCCAGGCACAGTCTAGCCCTACACTATCCAGCACAGACGACCAGTCCATTTTACCTACTTCCTCCCTAAACATTTCACCACATCAAAGAATCTACATGTAAAGGGTTCCCAGGCACAGTCTAGCCCTACACTATCCAGCACAGACGACCAGTCCATTTTACCTACTTCCTCCCTAAACATTTCACCACATCAAAGAATCTACATGTAAAGGGTTCCCAGGCACAGTCTAGCCCTACACTATCCAGCACAACCAGTCCATTTTACCTACTTCCTCCCTAAACATTTCACCACATCAAAGAATCTACATGTAAAGGGTTCCCAGGCACAGTCTAGCCCTACACTATCCAGCACAGACGACCAGTCCATTTTACCTACTTCCTCCCTAAACATTTCACCACATCAAAGAATCTACATGTAAAGGGTTCCCAGGCACAGTCTAGCCCTACACTATCCAGCACAGACGACCAGTCCATTTTACCTACTTCCTCCCTAAACATTTCACCACATCAAAGAATCTACATGTAAAGGGTTCCCAGGCACAGTCTAGCCCTACACTATCCAGCACAGACGACCAGTCCATTTTACCTACTTCCTCCCTAAACATTTCACCACATCAAAGAATCTACATGTAAAGGGTTCCCAGGCACAGTCTAGCCCTACACTATCCAGCACAGACGACCAGTCCATTTTACCTACTTCCTCCCTAAACATTTCACCACATCAAAGAATCTACATGTAAAGGGTTCCCAGGCACAGTCTAGCCCTACACTATCCAGCACAGACGACCAGTCCATTTTACCTACTTCCTCCCTAAACATTTCACCACATCAAAGAATCTACATGTAAAGGGTTCCCAGGCACAGTCTAGCCCTACACTATCCAGCACAGACGACCAGTCCATTTTACCTACTTCCTCCCTAAACATTTCACCACATCAAAGAATCTACATGTAAAGGGTTCCCAGGCACAGTCTAGCCCTACACTATCCAGCACAGACGACCAGTCCATTTTACCTACTTCCTCCCTAAACATTTCACCACATCAAAGAATCTACATGTAAAGGGTTCCCAGGCACAGTCTAGCCCTACACTATCCAGCACAGACGACCAGTCCATTTTACCTACTTCCTCCCTAAACATTTCACCACATCAAAGAATCTACATGTAAATGGTTCCCAGGCACAGTCTAGCCCTACACTATCCAGCACAGACGACCAGTCCATTTTACCTACTTCCTCCCTAAACATTTCACCACATCAAAGAATCTACATGTAAAGGGTTCCCAGGCACAGTCTAGCCCTACACTATCCAGCACAGACGACCAGTCCATTTTACCTACTTCCTCCCTAAACATTTCACCACATCAAAGAATCTACATGTAAAGGGTTCCCAGGCACAGTCTAGCCCTACACTATCCAGCACAGACGACCAGTCCATTTTACCTACTTCCTCCCTAAACATTTCACCACATCAAAGAATCTACATGTAAAGGGTTCCCAGGCACAGTCTAGCCCTACACTATCCAGCACAGACGACCAGTCCATTTTACCTACTTCCTCCCTAAACATTTCACCACATCAAAGAATCTACATGTAAAGGGTTCCCAGGCACAGTCTAGCCCTACACTATCCAGCACAGACGACCAGTCCATTTTACCTACTTCCTCCCTAAACATTTCACCACATCAAAGAATCTACATGTAAAGGGTTCCCAGGCACAGTCTAGCCCTACACTATCCAGCACAGACGACCAGTCCATTTTACCTACTTCCTCCCTAAACATTTCACCACATCATTTTTTTGTCCTCTGATTCAAACAGTTTTAAGACATTTAAATATATCATTTTAAATCCTCCTTCTGCAAAACGATTCAGTTATGAAATCTCCTAACAAAATGATTTCCTTCACCAAGGCATCATTACAGTTTGACAACACAATTTCGAATCCTTCATAGAGTGCATTCTGCTTGCCTATAACACACTGCCAACACCCTCAACCCCCAACACCCCGGATTGGTTTCGGGAGGGCAGATATCCAGCCAGACAATCTCCAGGTCAACGCTTAAATCCGATCTGACGTTATAAGCGAATGTCTGATCTTACAAAACGCACGTATCGCCCCACCATTCCGATCCTTCCTGACAACAGACTCAATTTTGTTGATCAATTTTCGAGTCACAAACAGAAGAACCAGTAGAACATAAGCCACCTCTGATTTGCAAACCAACAGGCGTATCTCATGAATCTTCGGGAGTAGGCTTCGGACGTTTTAAGTGCACAAAATGTAAGCCCTTCTTCCCAAAGGCCTCACTGAATTCCCCGATGCCATGTCCTGTCATCATTCCAAACCAGACGATGCTCTTGGCTGCACAGAGTCGCATTAACAGAAATCCCAAAGCTGCCTTGTTTACAACTTGTTAACACGTTTGAACACTGGAATGTGAGATGTAATGTACACCTTGATTAGGCTGACAGAAATCCTTATTTTATTTCTATTTATTTTATTTAATGATTTTCTATTTGAGTGTCATCATTTCTATATAGTCTACACCAGAGATAGGCAGCCCTGGTTCTGGAGTGCCTCAGGACAGACAGCCCTGGTTCTGGAGTGCCTCAGGACAGACAGCTCTGGTCCTGGTGTGCCTCAGGATAGGCAGCCCTGGTCCTGGTGTGCCTCAGGATAGACAGCCCCGGTCCTGGAGTGCCTCGGGATGTCCTGGAGTGCCTCAGGACAGGCAGCCCTGGTCCTGGTGTGCCTCAGGATAGACAGCCCTGGTCCTGGTGTGCCTCAGGATAGGCAGCCCTGGTCCTGGTGTGCCTCAGGATAGACAGCCCTGGTCCTGGTGTGCCTCGGGATAGACAGCGGTCCTGAGTGCCTCAGGAGAGACAGCCCTGGTCCTGGGAGTGCTTCAGGACAGACAGCCCTGGTCCTGGAGTGCCTCAGGACAGACAGCCCTGGTCCTGGAGTGCCTCAGGACAGACAGCCCTGGTCCTGGAGTGCCTCAGGACAGACAGCCCTGGTCCTGGAGTGCCTCAGGATAGACAGCCCTGGTCCTGGTGTGCCTCAGGATAGACAGCCCTGGTCCTGGTGTGCCTCAGGATAGGCAGCCCTGGTCCTGGAGTGCCTCAGGATAGACAGCCCTGGTCCTGGTGTGCCTCAGGATAGGCAGCCCTGGTCCTGGAGTGCCTCAGGATAGACAGCCCTGGTCCTGGAGTGCCTCAGGATAGACAGCCCTGGTCCTGGAGTGCCTCAGGATAGTCAGCCCTGGTCCTGGAGTGCCTCAGGATAGACAGCCCTGGTCCTGGTGTGCCTCAGGATAGACAGCCCTGGTCCTGGTGTGCCTCGGGATAGACAGCCCTGGTCCTGGAGTGCCTCAGGAGAGACAGCCCTGGTCCTGGAGTGCCTCAGGACAGCCCTGGTCCTGGAGTGCCTCGGGATAGACAGCCCTGGTCCTGGTGTGCCTCAGGATAGTCAGCCCTGGTCCTGGAGTGCCTCAGGACAGACAGCCCTGGTCCTGGAGTGCCTCAGGACAGACAGCCCTGGTCCTGGAGTGCCTCAGGATAGTCAGCCCTGGTCCTGGAGTGCCTCAGGACAGACAGCCCTGGTCCTGGGTGTGCCTCAGGATAGACAGCCCTGGTCCTGGTGTGCCTCGGGATAGACAGCCCCGGTCCTGGAGTGCCTCAGGAGAGACAGCCCTGGTCCTGGAGTGCCTCAGGACAGACAGCCCTGGTCCTGGAGTGCCTCAGGACAGACAGCCCTGGTCCTGGAGTGCCTCAGGACAGACAGCCCTGGTCCTGGAGTGCCCAGGACAGACAGCCCTGGTCCTGGAGTGCCTCAGGATAGACAGCCCTGGTCCTGGTGTGCCTCAGGACAGACAGCCCTGGTCCTGGTGTGCCTCAGGATAGACAGCCCTGGTCCTGGAGTGCCCCAGATAGGCAGCCCTGGTCCTGGAGTGCCTCGGGATAGACAGCCCTGGTCCTGGTGTGCCTCAGGATAGTCAGCCCTGGTCCTGGAGTGCCTCAGGACAGACAGCCCTGGTCCTGGAGTGCCTCAGGACAGACAGCCCTGGTCCTGGAGTGCCTCAGGATAGTCAGCCCTGGTCCTGGAGTGCCTCAGGACAGACAGCCCTGGTCCTGGAGTGCCTCAGGACAGACAGCCCTGGTCCTGGAGTGCCAGGACAGACAGCCCTGGTCCTGGAGTGCCTCAGGACAGACAGCCCTGGTCCTGGTGTGCATCAGGATAGACAGCCCTGGTCCTGGAGTGCCTCAGGATAGACAGCCCTGGTCCTGGAGTGCCTCAGGATAGACAGCCCTGGTCCTGGAGTGCCTCAGGATAGACAGCCCTGGTCCTGGAGTGCCTCGGGATAGACAGCCCTGGTCCTGGAGTGCCTCAGGACAGACAGCCCTGGTCCTGGAGTGCCTCGGGACAGACAGCCCTGGTCCTGGAGTGTCTCAGGATAGGCATGGTGGTGGTGGTACCTTGTTGGTGGTGGTACCTTGGTGATGGTGGTGGTGGTGGTACCTGGTGGTGGTGGCACTTTGGGTGGTGGTGGTGGTGGGTGGTGGTGGTACCTTGGTGGTGGTGGTGGTACCTTGGTGGTGGTGGTGGTACCTGGTGGTACCTTGTTGGGTGGTGGTACTTGGGGGTGGAGGTATCTTGGTGGTGGTGGTACCTTGGTGGTGGTGGTGGTACCTGGTGGTGGTGGTGGCACCTGATAGTGGTGGTGGCACCTTGATAGTGGTGGTGGTACCTTGGGGGTGGAGGTACCTTTGGTGGTGGTGGTACCTTGGTGGTGGTGGTGGTACCTTGGTGGTGGTGGTACATGCTGGTGGTACCTTGTTGGTGGTGGTACCTGGGGGTGGAGGTATCTGGTGGTGGTGGTACCTTTTGGTGGTGGTGGTGGTACCTTGGTGGTGGGTGGTACTTTGGTGGTGGTGGTGGCACCTGATAGTGGTGGTGGCACCTTGGTGGTGGTGGTACTTTGGTGGTGGTGGTGGTGGTGGTGGTGGTGGTGGTGGTACCTGGTGGTACCTTGGTGGTGGTGATGGTACCTTGGTGGTGGTGGTGGTGGTGGTGGTGGTGGTGGTGGTGGTACCTGGTGGTGGTGGCACCTTGATAGTGGTGGTGGTACTTGATAGTGGTGGTGGTACCTACCTTAGTGGTGGTGGTGGGTGGTGGTACCTTGGTGGTGGTGGGGGTGGAGGTATCTTGGTGGTGGTGGTACCTTGGTGGTGGTGGTGGGTGGTGGTCGGGTACTTTGGTGATGGTGGTGGTGGTGGTGGTGGTGCCTTGGTGGTGGTGGCACCTGATAGTGGTGGTAGTACCTTGGTGGTGGTACCTTGGTGGTGGTGGTGGTACCTTGGTGGTGGTGGTGATAGTGGTGGTGGTACCTTGGTGGTGGTGGCACCTTGGTGGTGGTGGTGGTACATGCTGGTGGTATCTTGTTGGTGGTGGCGGTGGTGGTGGTGGTACCTGGTGGTGGTGGTGGTGGTGTTACCTGGCGGTGGTGGTGGTACCTGTAGTGGTGGTGGCACCTGGTGGTGGTGGTACCTTTGTGGTGGTGGTACCTGGTGGTGGTGGTACCTGATAGTGGTGGTGTGGTGGTGGTGGTACTTGGTGGTGGTGGTGGTGGTGGTGGTACATGCTGGTGGTACCTGGTGGTGGCACCTTGGGGGTGGTGGTATCTTGGTGGTGGTGGTACCTTGGTGGTGGTGGTGGTACCTTGTGGTGGTGGTGGTACCTTGCGTGGTTGTGGTGGTACCTTGGTGGTGGTGGTGGTACCTTGGTGGTTGTGGTGGTGGTGGTGGTGGTACCTGCGGTGGTGGCACCTTGATAGTGGTGGTGGTACCTTGGTGGTGGTCGTGGTACTTTGGTGATGGTGGTGGTGGTGGTGGTGGTGCCTTGTGGTGGTGGCACCTGATAGTGGTGGTGGCACCTTGATAGTGGTGGTAGTACCTTGGTGGTGGTGGTACCTGGTGGTGGTGGTGGTACCTTATGGTGGTGGCACCTTGATAGTGGTGGTGGTGGTGGTGGCACCTGATAGTGGTGGTGGTGGTGGTGGTGGTACCTTACCTGGCGGTGGTGGTGGTGGCTGGTGGCACCTTGGTGGTGGTGGCACCTTGGGGGTGGTGGTATCTTGGTGGTGGTGGTACCTTGGTGGTGGTGGTACCTGGTGGTGGTGGTGGTACTTTGGTGGCGGTGGTGGTGGTGGTACCTTGGTGGTGGTGGTATACTTTGGGTGATGGTGGTGGTGGTGGTGGTGTTACCTTGGTGGTGGTGGTGGTGTTACCTTGGCGGTGGTGGTGGTACCTGATTGTGGTGGTGGCACCTTGGCGGTGGTGGCTTTGTGGTGGTGGTGGTGGTGGTGGTACCTGATAGTGGTGGTGGCACCTTGGTGGTGGTGGTGGTGGTACCTTGGTGGTGGTGGTGGTACCTTGGTGGTGGTGGTACCTTGGCGGTGGTGGTGGTACCTTGGTGGTGGTGGTGGTGGTGGTGGTGGTGGTGGTACCTGATAGTGGTGGTGGCACCTGGTGATAGTGGTGGTGGCACCTTGGTGGTGGTGGTTTGGTGGTGGTGGTACCTTGGCGGTGGTGGTGGTACCTTGGTGGTGGTGGTGGTGGTACATGCTGGTGGTACCTTGTTGGTGGTGGTACCTTGGGGGTGGTGGTATCTTGGTGGTGGTGGTACCTTGGTGGTGGTGGTGGTACCTTGGTGGTGGTGGTGGAACCTTGGTGGTTGTGGTGGTACCTTGGGGTGGTGGTATCTTGGTGGTGGTCGTACCTTGGTGGTGGTGGTGGTACCTTGGTGGTGGTGGTGGTACCTTGTTGGTGGTCGTGGTACTTTGTTGGTGGTGGTGGTGGTGGTGGTGGTGGTGGTACCTTGGTGGTGGTGGCACCTTTATAGTGGTGGTGGCACCTGGTGGTGGTGGTGGTACTTTTGGTGGTGGTGGTACATTGGTGGTACCTTGTTGGTGGTGGTACCTTGGCGGGGGGGTGGTGGTATCTTGGTGGTGGTGGTACTTTGGTGGTGGTGGTGGTGGTACCTTATAGTGGTGGTGGCACCTTGGTGGTGGTGGTGGTGGTGGTGGTACCTTGGTGGTGGTGGTGGTACCTTGGTGGTGGTGGTGGTACCTTGGTGGTGGTGGTGGTACTTTGGTGGTGGTGGTACCTTGGTGGTGGTGGTACCTTGGTGGTGGTGGTACCTTGGTGGTGGTGGTGGTACATGCTGGTGGTACCTTGTTGGTGGTGGTACCTGGGGGTGGTGGTATCTTGGTGGTGGTGGTACCTTGGTGGTGGTGGTACTTTGGTGGTGGTGGTGGTGGTGGTGGTGGTGGTGGTGGTACCTTGGTGGTGGTGGTGGTGGTGGCGTTGTGGTGGTGGTGGTGGTGGTGGTGGTGGTGGTACCTTGGTGGTGGTGGTGGTGGTACCTTGGTGGTGGTGGTGGTACCTTGGTGGTGGTGGTGGTGGTACCTTGGTGGTGGTGGTGGTACTTTGGTGGCGGTGGTGGTGGTGGTGTTACCTTGGTGGTGGTGGTGGCACCTTGGTGGTGGTGGTACCTTTGTGGTGGTGGTACCTTGGTGGTGGTGGTACCTTTGTGGTGGTGGTACCTTGGTGGTGGTGGTACCTGATAGTGGTGGTGGCACCTTGGTGGTGGTGGTACCTTGGTGGTGGGGTACCTTGGTGGTGGTGGTACCTTGGTGGTGGTGGTACCTTGGCGGTGGTGGCACCTTGGTGGTGGTGGTACCTTGGCGGTGGTGGTGGTGGTACATGCTGGTGGTACCTTGTTGGTGGTGGTACCTTGGGGGTGGTGGTATCTTGGTGGTGGTGGTACCTTGGTGGTGGTGGTGGTACCTTGGTGGTGGTGGTGGTACCTTGTTGGTGGTCGTGGTACTTTGGTGGTGGTGGTGGTGGTGGTGGTGGTACCTTGGTGGTGGTGGTACCTTGGTGGTGGTGGTGGTGGTACCTTGGTGGTGGTGGTACCTTGGTGGTGGTGGTACCTTGGTGGTGGTGGTGGTACCTTGGTGGTGGTGGCACCTTGATAGTGGTGGTGGTACCTTGGTGGTGGTGGCACCTTGATAGTGGTGGTGGTACCTTGGTGGTGGTGGTGGTACATGCTGGTGGTACCTTGTTGGTGGTGGTACCTTGGGGGTGGTGGTATCTTGGTGGTGGTGGTGGTGGTGGTGGTACTTTGGTGGTGGTGGTGGTACCTTGGTGGTGGTGGTGGTGGCACCTTGGTGGTGGTGGTGGTACTTTGGTGGCGGTGGTGGTGGTGGTACCTTGGTGGTGGTGGTGGAGGTGGTACCTTGGTGGTGGTGGTGGTGGTGTTGCCTTGGCGGTGGTAGTGTTACCTTGGCGGTGGTGGTGGCACCTTGGCGGTGGTGGTGGCACCTTGGCGGTGGTGGTGGTGGTACCTTGGTGGTGGTGGTGGTACCTTGGTGGTGGTGGTGGTACCTTGGTGGTGGTGGTACCTAGGTGGTGGTGGTACCTTGATGGTGGTGGTGGTGGTACCGTGGTTGTGGTGGTGGCACCTTGTGGTGGTGGTACCTTGGTGGTGGTGGTGGTGGTGGTACCTTGATAGTGGTTGTGGCACCTGATTTTTGGTGGTGGTGGTACCTTGATAGTGGTGATGGTGGTACCTTGGTTGTGGTGGTGGTACCTTGGTGGTGGTGGTACCTAGGTGGTGGTGGTACCTTGATGGTGGGTGGTGGTACCTTGGTTGTGGTGGTGGGTGGTGGTGGTGGTACCTTGGTGGTGGTGGTACCTAGGTGGTGGTACCTTGGTGGTGGTGGTACCTTGGTTGTGGTGGTGGTACCTTGGTGGTGGTGGTACCTTGGTTGTGGTGGTGGTACCTTGGTGGTGGTGGTACCTTGATGGTGGCACCTTGGTGGTGGTACCTTGGTGGTGGTGGCACCTTGGTGGGTGTTGTATCTTGGTGGTGGTGGCACCTTGGTGGGTGGGTACCTTGGTGGTGGTGGTACCTTGGTTGTGGTGGTACCTGGTGGTGGTGGTACCTAGGTGGTGGTGGTACCTTGGTGGTGGTACCTTGGTGGTGGTACCTTGGTGGTGGTGGTGGCACCTGGTGGTGGTGGTACCTTGGTGGTGGTGGTGGTGGTGTTGGTACCTTGATAGTGGTTGTGGCACCTGATTTTGGTGGTGGTGGTACCTTGATAGTGGTGATGGTGGTACCTTGTTGGTGGTGGTGGTACATGCTGGTGGTACCTTGTTGGTGGTGGTACCTTGGGGGTGGTGGTATCTTGGTGGTGGTGGTACCTTGGTGGTGGTGGTGGTGGTACCTTGGTGGTGGTGGTGGTACCTTGGTGGTGGTGGCACCTGATGGTGGTGGTGGCACCTGATAGTGGTGGTGGCACCTGATGGTGGTGGTGGTGGTGGTGGTACCTTGGCAGTGGTGGTGGTGGTACCTTGGTGGTGGTGGTGGTACCTTGGCGGTGGTGGTACCTTGGTGGTGGTGGTGGTACCTTGGTGGTGGTGGTGGTACCTTGGTGGTGGTGGTGGATGTGGTACCTTGGTGGTGGTGGTGGATGTGGTACCTTGGTGTGTGTGGGAGGGGGGCTGCGTGTGGACCGACCCTTTAGACCAGATGGATTATCTGTGTGTGTGTGTGGGGGGTGGGGTGGGTGACTTGTTGTGGAGTGGCTCATTAGACCAGATGGATTCTCTGTGTGTGTGTGTGTGTGTGTGTGTGTGTGTGTGTGTGTGTGTGTGTGTGTGTGTGTGTGTGTGTGTGTGTGTGTGTGTGTGTGTGTGTGTGTGTGTGTGTGTGTGTGTGTGTGTGTGTGTGTGTGGCGGGGGCGGGGTGGAGGTGGGGGTGGAAGGTGGTTGTTGGCAGGTGAACCAGCAGGGACCTTTCTGTAGCAGGTGAGATTGTTCTAAAAAAACATAGAGAGTAAATCCATCTGGTCAAACAGCCAAGTACCCCTGCTGTTGGTTGGTGCTATTGTCCCATTCTGGCAAGCTGCTGTGGGTTGGTGCTATTGGACCAATCTGGCAACCTGCTGTGAGGTGGTGCTATTGTCCCTACCTGGTTGTCGCAGAGCAGAGCCTAAAGCATGTTGCTCAGGGATCTCTGATGTTATTAAAAGAGAGGTACGATAAAGAGCCAACAAGGTGTTCGAGGAAATATGTCTCTCTGAACTGCTAAGAATAATAATTACCTGGTAAACAACAGTGTAGGATCGGTAAGAAAGTCATCCTGTACATCTTATTGTGTGTGTGTGTGTGTGTGTGTGTGTGTGTGTGTGTGTGTGTGTGTGTGTGTGTGTGTGTGTGTGTGTGTGTGTGTGTGTGTGTGTGTGTGTGTGTGTGTGTGTGTGTGTGTGTGTGTGTGTGTGTGTGTGTGTGTGTTGTTAGTCCCGAGTTCGAGTCCATTGCTTTATATTCAGCCAATTAGACTGCTTGTGTGACCTACCACTGCCAAAGATATACCAAGCACTATTTTCACTTTACCTGCTACATGACCAGAATTACATACAGCAAATGAATGACTTAAAAATCAAACAATGTGATTTTCTGCATTTTTGTTTTAGATTCCGTCTCTCACAGTTGAAGTGTACCTATGATAAAAAATTACAGACCTCTACATGCTTTGTAAGTAGGAAAACCTGCAAAATCGGCAGGTTGTCAAATACTTGTTCTCCCCACTGTAGTTCTGCTTTGCTGGACTGTATTGTTGTTTGGCCTTGAGGACCCTCCCCCCTCCCCATCTCCACCAAGTGTCCTGATGGTAAAGATGCAAACTAACATCAAGGCGGTGTCCCGTTCTGTAGGTTCATGCTCTACAACATCCGCAGAGTACGACCCTGCCTCACACAGGAAGCGGCGCAGGTCCTAATCCAGGCACTTGTCATCTCCCGTCTGGATTACTGCAACTCGCTGTTGGCTGGGCTCCCTGCCTGTGCCATTAAACCCCTACAACTCATCCAGAACGCCGCAGCCCGTCTGGTGTTCAACCTTCCCAAATTCTCTCACGTCACCCCGCTCCTCCGCTCTCTCCACTGGCTTCCAGTTGAAGCTCGCATCCGCTACAAGACCATGGTGCTTGCCACGGAGCTGTGAGGGGGAACGGCACCTCAGTACCTCCAGGCTCTGATCAGGCCCTACACCCAAACAAGGGCACTGCGTTCATCCACCTCTGGCCTGCTCGCCTCCCTACCACTGAGGAAGTACAGTTCCCGCTCAGCCCAGTCAAAACTGTTCGCTGCTCTGGCCCCCAATGGTGGAACAAACTCCCTCACGACGCCAGGACAGCGGAGTCAATCACCACCTTCCGGAGACACCTGAAACCCCACCTCTTTAAGGAATACCTAGGATAGGATAAAGTAATCCTTCTCACCCCCCTTAAAAGATTTAGATGCACTATTGTAAAGTGGCTGTTCCACTGGATGTCATAAGGTGAATGCACCAATTTGTAAGTCGCTCTGGATAAGAGCGTCTGCTAAATGACTTAAATGTAAATGTAATGTAAATGACTGATGGTAAAGATGCAAGAGGACTGATGGTAAAGATACAAGAGGACTGATGGTAAAGATACAAGAGGACTGGTGGTAAATATACAAGAGGACTGATGGTAAATATACAAGAGGACTGATGGTAAAGATACAAGAGGACTGATGGTAAAGATACAAGAGGACTGATGGTAAAGATGCAAGAGGACTGATGGTAAAGCAAGAGGACTGATGGTAAAGATACAAGAGGACTGATGGTAAAGATACAAGAGGACTGATGGTAAAGATACAAGAGGACTGATGGTAAAGATGCAAGAGGACTGATGGTAAAGATGCAAGAGGACTGATGGTAAAGCAAGAGGACTGATGGTAAAGCAAGAGGACTGATGGTAAAGCAAGAGGACTGATGGTAAAGATACAAGAGGACTGATGGTAAAGATACAAGAGGACTGATGGTAAAGATGCAAGAGGACTGATGGTAAAGCAAGAGGACTGATGGTAAAGATACAAGAGGACTGATGGTAAAGATGCAAGAGGACTGATGGTAAAGATGCAAGAGGACTGATGGTAAAGATGCAAGAGGACTGATGGTAAAGATGCAAGAGGACTGATGGTAAAGATACAAGAGGACTGATGGTAAAGATGCAAGAGGACTGATGGTAAAGATGCAAGAGGACTGATGGTAAAGATACAAGAGGACTGATGGTAAAGATACAAGAGGACTGATGGTAAAGCAAGAGGACTGATGGTAAAGATACAAGAGGACTGATGGTAAAGATACAAGAGGACTGATGGTAAAGATACAAGAGGACTGATGGTAAAGATACAAGAGGACTGATGGTAAAGATACAAGAGGACTGATGGTAAAGCAAGAGGACTGATGGTAAAGCAAGAGGACTGATGTTAAAGATACAAGAGGACTGATGGTAAAGATACAAGAGGACTGATGGTAAAGATACAAGAGGACTGATGGTAAAGCAAGAGGACTGATGGTAAAGATACAAGAGGACTGATGGTAAAGATAAAGAGGACTGATGGTAAAGCAAGAGGACTGATGGTAAAGATACAAGAGGTCTGATGTTAAAAATGCAAGAGGACTGATGGTAAAGATACAAGAGGACTGATGGTAAAGATACAAGAGGACTGATGGTAAAGATGCAAGAGGACTGATGGTAAAAGCAAGAGGACTGATGGTAAAGAGGCAAGAGGACTGATGGTAAAGATGCAAGAGGACTGATGGTAAAGATGCAAGATGACTGATGGTAAATATACAAGAGGACTGATGGTAAATAGGCAAGAGGACTGATGGTAAAGCAAGAGGACTGATGGTAAAGCAAGAGGACTGATGGTAAAGCAAGAGGACTGATGGTAAATATACAAGAGGACTGATGGTAAAGATGCAAGAGGACTGATGGTAAAGCAAGAGGACTGATGGTAAAGCAAGAGGACTGATGGTAAAGATGCAAGAGGGCTGATGGTAAAGATGCAAGAGGCCTGATGGTAAAGCAAGAGGACAGATGGTAAAGCAAGAGGACTGATGGTAAAGCAAGAGGACTGATGGTAAAGCAAGAGGACTGATGGTAAAGATGCAAGAGGACTGATGGTAAAGCAAGAACTGATGGTAAAGCAAGAGGACTGATGGTAAAGAAAGAGGCCTGATGGTAGAGCAAGAGGACTGATAAAGCAAGAGGACTGATGGTAAAGATACAAGAGGACTGATGATAAAGCAAGAGGACTGATGGTAAAGCAAGAGGACTGATGGTAAAGCAAGAGGACTGATGGTAAAGAGCAAGAGGACTGATGGTAAAGATGCAAGAGGACTGATGGTAAAGATACAAGAGGACTGATGGTAAGATACAAGAGGACTGATGGTAAAGCAAGAGGACTGATGGTAAAGAGGCAAGAGGACTGATGGTAAAGATGCAAGAGGACTGATGGTAAAGCAAGAGGACTGATGGTAAAGCAAGAGGACTGATGGTAGAGCAAGAGGACTGATGGTAAAGCAAGAGGACTGATGGTAAAGCAAGAGGACTGATTGCAACGACGCAAGAGAAAGACGAATACAAACAAAAGGAAGATGGGAGAAGTAGGAGAAGGCTGAGAGAAAAGTTTGACCGACTGTATCCAATCTTGACCACAGCACCGTCACCACCCACTCCGATTCCTCTGGGAGGACCTCTTGGTGGGGGTGACCAAGGCCAAAACCAACCCCTGGCTGATAGACCAGAGAACCGCGGTACAGGATAGTTCCATGACCATGAAACCTGCCCGCACCGCAGCCTATTATGGGCAGGGGGTGGGAGCCGAAGTAGAAGGGATTAAACCTCAAAATATGAAAGACCCAAGATAAGGCCAAACCAAAGATGGACTACGACCTCAGACAAAGGGACAATGCCGACAGCCCTCCAGAATTCAGCTCTGATGATGACGATGATAAAGACCGCAAAGGAGATGAGCGGTCTCCACACCACTGTGCATGGGAGGTCCCGGAACATCTTTACTGCATTGCAGCTGTTCCCTCGGGTGAAGAAGACCCTGAATAACACTAAACACGGACAAAGCAGAAAAGCAGAGTGGAAGTGACAATTAATGGAATATACTACGGTGAGGAATTTACAGTGGCCTGAGTTTTGCTGTCTGACGTACAGTACAGAGATTGATGTATGAAGTAATGGCCGCTGTCCCACACCGTAGTATGTCAACAACAAAAAGCAATTGGATGAAGAATGTGATGACAGTCACTGATTGGATGGCCTGGGATGGGGGTGGGACTATTTTTCCCCTATTCTGGGTTACTACTAGAACGATACAGAAGAAAGAACCTATTCCTACCAACACTATGATGGTTATGTCCCAAGATAACTCCCACATACCATAACTGGATGAAGTGCCAGAACAGCTCTGGGCTGTCTCCTTAGACCGATATTGGGAAGATGAGAGGTACCACCTCAGTGAAAGTTGTCCCCGAAGAATGATCACAGACCATATAAAGCTCAGTAGCCTCTTAGCAAAGAAGCAGAAAAGGGTATTATTCCCTTTCATCAGGCCCTCTGGTTGAAAACAGGGCTTTGATCCCATGCCCAAATTCTCCCTTTAACATCACTATTTTACCTGTTAGGAAGCCATCTTGTCATATATAGTTTTTACCTGTTAGGAAGCCATCTTGTAATATATAGTTTTTACCTGTTAGGAAGCCATCTTGTCCTATATAGTTTTTACCTGTTAGGAAGCCATCTTGTCCTATATAGTTTTTACCTGTTAGGAAGCCATCTTGTCTAAGCCAGCTGGTGATATATCGTTTTGTACAAGATCTTAGAATAGTTGATGACACTGTTCACCCCAGAGAACCCTTGGTACCGAACACAGTTACAATTAATTCCCATGTCCCCCACCCTCAGTTATAGATATGGCTAATACATTTTTCAGCATTCCTGATTGGTTCTCTTTTATGTTTCTTAGGAAAAAGGGACTTGGACGGTGATGGCACAAGGCTACATTGAAACCCCTGCCATCCCCCCCCCCCCACCCTCAGTTATAGATATGGCTAATACATTTTTCAGCATTCCTGTTGACCCTGGGTCACAGGATTGGTTCTCTTTTATGTTTCTTAGGAAAAAAGGGACTTGGACGGTGATGGCACAAGGCCATTTTTTTGTCCAGGAAATTGCGCAGGAACCTGGAATTGTTTTATTCCCTTTGAGGTGGTTCAATACGTTGATGCCCTGTTGGTCTGTTCCTCATCTGAGGAAATCTGTCACGAAGATACTAAGGCATTGTTGATTTATCTAAGCTTAAAATGGTCATAATACCTCCCCCCTCTGAGATGCCGTTGTGTAGAAGTTCTGTTAAATATTTGAGTCAAGACATTACATCTGAGGGTCACGCCCCTCTCTATAGATAGGGTTGCGGCGATAAAGTCCCTGCCTAAACCTGTTACTAAGCAGCACATGTTTCATCCCTAAAGCACATGTTGTCGCCTGTGAACTGGAAGTATTTATGGTAAAAGCTGAGACTTTTATCTCCCCTCACCAACTTCAAACATCAGCTATGCCCAAGCTGACTAGTCTATAGGAGCTCACCCTTTTCACCTACCTCATTCCCATACTGTTTTTCATACACTTTTCTGCTCTTTTGCACACCAATATCTCTATGTACAGCCCATTGATCATTTATGTGCTAAAAAGTATTATTCACCTACCTCTCATGCCTTTTGCACACATTGTATATAGAAATATTGTCTAATTGACTCTGTGGTGGTCACTGCTATGCTTTTATCTTGGCCAGGTCGCAGTTGCAAAAATGTTCTCAACTAGCCTACCTGGTTAAATAAAAGTGTTCTCGACCAGCCTACCTGGTTAAATAAAGGTGTTCTCAACTAGCCTACCTGGTTAAATAAAGGTGAAATAAAATAAATAAATAACCCATGCCCCTATATGGAGACATTACAGCCTATGCAAATTGTCGTTATGGCAGAAAGATGGAAATGTCTGAGGTGGTGGGAATGGACCCTGAGGCTGAAGTTAACCTCATGCTACCGCTGAAGCTGTCATCAACAACCGCTGAATTGCAGACGCCACATTCAAATAATATTACAAAAATATTTATATTCGTGAAATCACAAGTGCAATATAGCAAAACACAGTTTAGCTCTTTGTTAATCCACCTGGCGTGTCCGATTTTGAAAATATGCTTTACAGCGAAAGCAATCCAAGCGTTTGTGTAAGTTTATCGATCACTAGACAAAACATTATGAACACCTAGCATCACAGTAGCTTGGTCACGGACATCAGAAAAGCAATAAAATTAATCGCTTACCTTTGATGATCTTCGGATGTTTTCACTCACGAGACTCCCAGTTACACAATAAATGTTCCTTTTGTTCCTAAAGATTATCTTTATATACAAAATACCTCCATTTGTTTGTGCGTTATGTTCAGAAATCCACAGGCTCAGCGGTCACGCCAACGGAAACAAAAATACCAAATAGTATCCGTAATGTCCACAGAAACATGTCAAACGTTTTTTATAATCAATCCTCAGGTTGTTTTAAAAATATATAATCGATAATATATCAACCGACACTGTCTTTTCAGTAGGAGAGGGAAACACAATGGCTGCCCAAGCTCATGCGAACATCTGGCCGATGTTATCTTTCTCGCTCGTTTTCAAAATAAAAGCCTGAAACTATGTCTAAAGACTGTTGACACCTTGAGAAGCGATAGGAAAGGGAATCTGGTTGATATCTCTTTAAATGGAGGCAAGGCATCCAATGGAGCAGAGAGCTTTCAGGAAAAACTTCCTGGTTTGATTTTCCTCAGGTTTTGCCTGCAATATCAGTTCTGTTATGCTCACATACAATATTTTGACAGTTTTGAAACTTTAGAGTTTCTATACTAATCTGGCAATTATATGCATATTCTAGTTTCTGGGCCTGGGTCGCCCTGTCAGCACCTCATGGGGAAGAGAGACCAGTCACTGTGTGGGATTTTGGATATAAAAATAATCTTTATGGAACAAAAGGAACATTTATTGTGTAACTGGGAGTCTCGTAAAGCCATTCGTGCGATGATCCGATGATCATCAAAGGTAAACGATTTAATCTATTGCTTTTCTGACTTTCATGACCAATCTACTTGGCTGCTAGTGTTTGTAATATTTTGTCTACTGAGAGAGATGTTCTTACATAAACGCTTGTTATGCTTTGCCGAAAAGCTGTATTGAAATCTGACACGCCAGGTGGATTAACAACAAGCAAAACCTGTATTTTGCTATATTGCACTTGTGATTTCATAAAAATGAAATAGTTTTAGTAATTTAATTTGAATTTGGCGCACTGCAATTCAGCGGGCGTTGATGAAAATGATCCCGCTAAAGGGATGGGTGCGTCAAGAAGTTAACAATGCGCGACACAAAACGCAGAAATAAAAATATAAATCATGCCTTACCTTTGCCGAGCTTCTTTTGTTGGCACTCCAATATGTCCCATAAACATCTCAAATGGTCCTTTTGTTCGATTAGTTCCGTCGATATATATCCAAAATGTCAATTTAGTTGGTGCATTTGATCCAGAAAAACACAGGTTCCAATTTGCGCAACGTCACTATTAAATATCTCAAAAAAGTTACCTGTAAACTTTGCCAAAACATTTCAAACTAATTTTGTAATACAACTTTAGGTATTTTTTTACGTAAATAATCGATCAAAATGAAGACGGGATGATCTGTGTTCAATACAAACTGACGCTAGCTTTCTGGTCACGCGCCTCTATCTAACAGTACACTTGAAATGACCCTCGTTTTGAACAGGACTTCTTCTTCATTACACAAAGGAATAACCTCAACCAATTTCTAAAGACTGGTGACATCCAGTGGAAGCGGTAGGAACTGCAAGAAGTTCCCTTAGAAATCTGGATTCCCAATGAAAACCCATTGAGAAGAGAGTGACCTCAAAAAAAAAAAAAAAAGAATCTGAATGGTTTGTCCTCGGGTTTCGCCTGCTAAATAAGTTATGTTATACTCACAGGCATGATTCAAACAGTTTTAGAAACTTCATAGTGTTTTCTATCCAATACTAATAATATGCATATCTTATCTTCTTGAGATGAGTAGAAGGCAGTTGAATTTGGGCATGATTTTCATCCGGACATGAAAATACTGCCCCTGTCACCAAGAAGTTAAATGCAGGCATAGTATATTGCGATTAAGGGCCTATTTATCTCTGTTTTAACGATTACCTGTCTACATCAGACATGTATGTTATTATTACGTGTATCAGTCACTGTCAATACACTGTGTTGTTAGCAGAGGGAAAAGACTGCTCCCTGACGTCTGTGGTCCATGCACTGGGGGAAAGCCTGTGTTCAGGAACAGTGGTAACCGAGGCTGAAATCAACACAATGTGTTTGTCCTGCATTGATGATTGTCAACTGCAACACTTTTCCATTCATCAGAAGAGTTACATAATGTAGCCGATGCTCTTTATACAGAGCGACTTACTACAGGAGGAATTAGATTTAAGTGACCTTTCAGTTACTGGTCTAACACTCTAGACTACCTGCTATCTTAATTGTTTGTCTCTTTCTGCAGGGTTAGTGATTGAGGTGCTGGCCCCTTTGTTTCTCCCTCTGCACGCGCTCAGACATGTTGTGTCTGAGGGCGTGCTGGAAGCTGCTGGAGATTGTCCCAGAGTGCTGGCTGGAGAGTGTGCTCACTGGGCTGGTGCAGGCTGTCAACAGGGAAGGGAAGGGGAGATAGCTAGAATTTATAAAAAGATGTCCAAAACGGTCTGCATCTTTTTTTCCCCATCTCTTTCTCTCGTAATGTAAGTGTTTTCATTCCACCAGGTCTAACAGATGTCTAGGAACATGGATAACCTGGTGTTGAAGAACTAACAGGCCCAGTTTGGCATTATCAAAATTCAGCTGCTCCAATATAGTAGGAGGTGCGACAGCTTCAGCTGCTCCATTATAGTATGGTGAGACAGCTGCTCCAATATAGTATGAGGTGAGACATGCTGCTCCAATATAGTATGAGGTGAGACAGCTGCTCCATTTATAGTATGAGGTGAGACAGCTGATGCTGCTCCAATATAGTATGAGGTGAGACTGCTGCTGCTCCAATATAGTATGAGGTGAGACAGCTGCAGCTGCTCCAATATAGTAGGAGGTGCGACAGCTGCTTCAATATAGTATGAGGTGAGAGCTGCTGCTGCTCCAATATAGTAGGAGGTGAGACAGCTGCTGCTGCCAATATAGTATGAGGTGAGACAGCTTCAGCTGCTCCAATATAGTATGAGGTGAGACAGCTGCTGCTGCTCCAATATAGTAGGAGGTGAGACAGCTGCTGCTCCAATATATTATGAGGTGACAGCCAGCTGCTCCAATATAGTATGAGGTGAGACAGCTGCTTCAATATAGTATGAGGTGAGACAGCTTGCTGCTCCAAGCTGCTCCAATATATGAGGTGAGACAGCTGCTGCTGCTCCAATATAGTAGGAGGTGAGACAGCTGCTGCTCCAATATAGTATGAGGTGAGACAGATGATGACAGCTTCAGCTGCTCCAATATAGTATGAGGTGAGACAGCTGCTGCTCCAATATAGTAGGAGGTGAGACAGCTTCAGCTGCTCCAATATAGTAGGAGGTGAGTCAGCTGCTGCTGCTGCAATATAGTAGGAGGTGAGACAGCTGCTGCTCCAATATAGTATAGTGAGACATGCTGCTGCTCAATATAGGATAGGAGACAGCTGCGACAGCTGCTGCTGCTCCAATATAGTATGAGGTGAGACAGCTTCAGCTGCTCCAATATAGTAGGAGGTGAGACAGCTGCTGCTCCAATATAGTATGAGGTGAGACAGCTGCTTCAATATAGTATGAGGTGAGACAGCTGCTGCTGCTCCAATATAGTATGAGGTGAGACAGCTGCTGCTCCAATATAGTATGAGGTGAGACAGATTCTGCTGCTCCAATATAGTAGGAGGTGAGACAGATTCTGCTGCTCCAATATAGTAGGAGGTGAGACAGATTATGCTGCTCCAATATAGTAGGAGGTGAGACAGATTATGCTGCTCCAATATAGTAGGAGGTGAGACAGATTCTGCTGCTCCAATATAGTATGAGGTGAGACAGATTCTGCTGCTCCAATATAGTAGGAGGTGAGACAGATTCTGCTGCTCCAATATAGTAGGAGATGAGACAGATTCTGCTGCTCCAATATAGTAGGAGGTGAGACAGCTGCTGCTGCTCCAATATAGTATGAGGTGAGACAGTCATTCATTATGTACCATTAGTCTAGTCAGTCTGCTATGGTTGAACTGATGATGAACTGGGCAGTCAGTCATTCATTATGTACCATTAGTCTAGTCAGTCTGCCATGGTTGAACTGATGATGAACTGGGCAGTCAGTCATTCATTATGTACCATTAGTCTAGTCAGTCTGCCATGGTTGAACTGATGATGAACTGGGCAGTCAGTCATTCATTATGTACCTATCGTCTAGTCAGTCTGCCATGGTTGAACTGATGATAAACTGGGCAGTCAGTCATTCATTATGTACCATTAGTCTAGTCAGTCTGCCATGGTTGAACTGATGATGAACTGGGCAGTCAGTCATTCATTATGTACCATTAGTCTAGTCAGTCTGCCATGGTTGAACTGATGATGAACTGGGCAGTCAGTCATTCATTATGTACCATTAGTCTAGTCAGTCTGCCATGGTTGAACTGATGATGAACTGGGCAGTCAATCATTCATTATGTACCATTAGTCTAGTCAGTCTGCCATGGTTGAACTGATGATGAACTGGGCAGTCAGTCATTCATTATGTACCATTAGTCTAGTCAGTCTGCCATGGTTGAACTGATGATGAACTGGGCAGTCAGTCATTCATTATGTACCATTAGTCTAGTCAGTCTGCCATGGTTGAACTGAAAGTCTCTGTTATAGCTATAGTCTTTAACATCATTCCTGTTGTTTTGAGGAGGAATCTTCTGGGCTCTGTGGCTCAGGACAGGGACAGGACACTACCTACACAGTATACACTAAACCAAGTCTTTAGTGTTGTGATGATATATGTGGATTCACTGTATGACAATGTTGTTGACTGTGTGTGACTGTGTGAAAGAGTGTATGTCCAGGTGCTGCGGTCACTGTTCCTGGCCTTGGCCAACCACTGAGGCCAACCCCTGGTAGCCCCCTGGGCCAACCCCTGGGCAAGCAGCTCTGTGAGAAGGGCTCTGCTGTAAGTCGGACTACTGACTAATGCAGAGATACAGGACAACTCTCAGGTAACACCTCCAACACTACAATACAGTATTATATCATCAGAGATACCCAGGACTAGTCTCCAGGTAACACCTCCAACACTACAATACAGTATTATATCATCAGAGATACAGGACTAGTCTCAGGTAACACCTCCAACACTATAATACAGTATTATATCATCAGAGATACAGGACTAGTCTCAGGTAACACCTCCAACACTACAATACAGTATTATTTACATTTAGATTTAGGACATTCAGCAGTACGCTCCTCAACACTTACAAATTGGTGCATTCAGAGATACTGACATCCAGTGGAACAGCCACTTTACAATACAGTATTATATCTTTTAAGAGATGGAAAAGTTACTTTACCTATCCTAGGTATTCCTTAAAGAGGTGGGGTTTCAGGTGTCTCCGGGTGGTGATTGACTGGTCCTAGTCTGGGGGAGTGTGTTCCACCAGTGGGGGCCACACTACAATACAGTATTTATGGGCATCAGAGATACTGGTCTAGTCAGTGGTAGGGAGGCGACAGGCCAGAGAGGTGGATGGGCGGGTATTATACAGGTGTAGGGCCTGACTGGACTAGTACTCAGGTAACACCTCCAACACTCACAGCTCAGTATTATAGCACCATGGTCTGGACTAGCGGAACACCTCCAACACTGGAAGCCAAGAGATATTATATCATCAGAGATACTGGACTAG
>NW_026288007.1:0-7530 GCF_023373465.1 Oncorhynchus keta
GGCCCAACACTCTAACCACTAGGCTACCTGCTGGTTACTGGCCCAACACTCTAACCACTAGGCTACCTGCTGGTTACTGGCCCAACACTCTAACCACTAGGCTACCTGCTGGTTACTGGCCCAACACTCTAACCACTAGGCTACCTGCTGGTTACTGGCCCAACACTCTAACCACTAGACTACCTGCTGGTTACTGGCCCAACACTCTAACCACTAGGCTACCTGCTGGTTACTGGCCCAACACTCTAACCACTAGGCTACCTGCTGGTTACTGGCCCAACACTCTAACCACTAGGCTACCTGCTGGTTACTGGCTTAACACTCTAACCACTAGGCTACCTGCTGGTTACTGAGCCAACACTCTAACCACTAGGCTACCTGCTGGTTACTGAGCCAACACTCTAACCACTAGGCTACCTGCTGGTTACTGGCCCAACACTCTAACCACTAGACTACCTGCTGGTTACTGAGCCAACACTCTAACCACTAGGCTACCTGCTGGTTACTGGCCCAACACTCTAACCACTAGACTACCTGCTGGTTACTATTTAACACTCTAACCACTAGGCTACCTGCTGGTTACTGGCCCAACACTCTAACCACTAGGCTACCTGCTGGTTACTTTGGCCCAACACTCTAACCACTAGGCTACCTGCTGGTTACTGGCCCCAACACTCTAACCACTAGGCTACCTGCTGGTTACTGAATAACACTCTAACCACTAGGCTACCTGCTGGTTACTGAGCCAACACTCTAACCACTAGGCTACCTGCTGGTTACTGGCCCAACACTCTAACCACTAGACTACCTGCTGGTTACTGAGCCAACACTCTAACCACTAGGCTACCTGCTGGTTACTGGGCCCAACACTCTAACCACTAGACTACCTGCTGGTTACTGGCCCAACACTCTAACCACTAGGCTACCTGCTGGTTACTGGCCCAACACTCTAACCACTAGGCTACCTGCTGGTTACTATTTAACACTCTAATCACTAGGCTACACCTGCTGGTTACTGGCCCAACACTCTAACCACTAGGCTACCTGCTGGTTACTGGCCCAACACTCTAAACCACTAGGCTACCTGCTGGTTACTGGCCCAACACTCTAACCACTAGGCTACCTGCTGGTTACTGGCCCAACACTCTAACCACTAGGCTACCTGCTGGTTACTGGCCCAACACTCTAACCACTAGGCTACCTGCTGGTTACTGAGCCAACACTCTAACCACTAGGCTACCTGCTGGTTACTGAGCCAACACTCTAACCACTAGGCTACCTGCTGGTTACTGGCCCAACACTCTAACCACTAGACTACCTGCAAGGTTACTGGCCCAACACTCTAACCACTAGGCTACCTGCTGGTTACTGGCCCAGCACTCTAACCACTAGGCTACCTGCTGGTTACTGGCCCAACACTCTAACCACTAGGCTACCTGCTGGTCACTGGCTTAACACTTTAACCACTAGGCTACCTGCTGGTTACTGGCCCAACACTCTAACCACTAGACTACCTGCTGGACATTGAGCCAACACTCTAACCACTGGAAGGCTACCTGCAGTTTACTGGCCCAACACTCTAACCACTAGACTACCTGCTGGTTACTGGCCCAACACTCTAACCACTAGGCTACCTGCTGAGTTGCTATTTAACACTCTAACCACTAGGCTACCTGCTGGTTACTTATTTAACACTCTAACCACTAGGCTACCTGCTGGTTTGGCCCAACACTCTAACCACTAGGCTACCTGCTGGTTACTGAG
The DNA here is from genome assembly GCF_023373465.1 of Oncorhynchus keta. Taxonomy (NCBI): domain Eukaryota; kingdom Metazoa; phylum Chordata; class Actinopteri; order Salmoniformes; family Salmonidae; genus Oncorhynchus; species Oncorhynchus keta. The sequence continues at coordinate 1,765 of NW_026288007.1, forward strand.
CCAACACTCTAACCACTAGGCTACCTGCTTTGGTTGCTGAGCCAACACTCTAACCACTAGGCTACCTGCTGGTTACTGGCCCAACACTCTAACCACTAGACTACCTGCTGGCCATTATTTAACACTCTAACCACTAGGCTACCTGCTGGTTACTGGCCCAACACTCTAACCACTGGGCTACCTGCTGGTTACTGGCCCAGCACTCTAACCACTAGGCTACCTGCTGGTTACTGGTCTAACACTCTAACCACTAGGCTACCTGCTGGTTACTGGCTTAACACTCTAACCACTAGGCTACCTGCTGGGTTACTGAGCCAACACTCTAACCACTAGGCTACCTGCTGGTTACTGGCCCAACACTCTAACCACTAGGCTACCTGCTGTTACTGAGCCAACACTCTAACCACTAGGCTACCTGCTGGTTGCTGAGCCAACACTCTAACCACTAGGCTACCTGCTGGTTACTGGCCCAACACTCTAACCACTAGACTACCTGCTGGTTACTGGCCCAACACTCTAACCACTAGGCTACCTGCTGGTTACTGGCCCAACACTCTAACCACTAGGCTACCCTGCTGGTTACTGGCCCAACACTCTAACCACTAGGCTACCTGCTGGTTACTGGCCTCCCAACACTCTAACCACTAGGCTACCTGCTGGTTACTGGTTTAACACTCTAACCACTAGGCTACCTGCTGGTTACTGAGCCAACACTCTAACCACTAGGCTACCTGCTGGTTACTGAGCCAACACTCTAACCACTCAGGCTACCTGCTGGTTACTGGTAACACTCTAACCACTAGACTACCTGCTGGTTACTGAGCCAACACTCTAACCACTAGGCTACCTGCTGGTTACTGGCCCAACACTCTAACCACTAGACTACCTGCAGTTTGCTGGCCCAACACTCTAACCACTAGGCTACCTGCTGGTTACTGGCCCAACACTCTAACCACTCAGGCTACCTGCTGGTTACTGGCCCAACACTCTAATCACTAGGCTACCTGCTGGTTACTGGCCCAACACTCTAACCACTAGGCTACCTGCTGGTTACTGGCCCAACACTCTAACCACTAGGCTACCTGCTGGTTACTATTTAACACTCTAACCACTAGGCTACCTGCTGGTTACTGGCCCAACACTCTAACCACTAGGCTACCTGCTGGTTACTGGCCCAACACTCTAACCACTAGGCTACCTGCTGGTTACTGAGCCAACACTCTAACCACTAGGCTACCTGCTGGTTACTGAGCCAACACTCTAACCACTAGGCTACCTGCTGGTTACTGGCCCAACACTCTAACCACTAGACTACCTGCTGGTTACTGGCCCAACACTCTAACCACTAGGCTACCTGCTGGTTACTGGCCCAGCACTCTAACCACTAGGCTACCTGCTGGTTACTGGCCCAACACTCTAACCACTAGGCTACCTGCTGGTTACTGGCTTAACACTTTAACCACTAGGCTACCTGCTGGTTACTGGCCCAACACTCTAACCACTAGACTACCTGCTGGTTACTGAGCCAACACTCTAACCACTAGGCTACCTGCTGGTTACTATTTAACACTCTAACCACTAGACTACCTGCTGGTTACTGGCCCAACACTCTAACCACTAGGCTACCTGCTGGTTACTGGCCCAACACTCTAACCACTAGGCTACCTGCTGGTTACTGGCCCAACACTCTAACCACTAGGCTACCTGCTGGTTACTGGCCCAACACTCTAACCACTAGGCTACCTGCTGGTTACTGGGCCAACACTCTAACCACTAGGCTACCTGCTGGTTACTGAGCCAACACTCTAACCACTAGGCTACCTGCTGGTTACTGGCCCAACACTCTAACCACTAGACTACCTGCTGGTTACTGGCCCAACACTCTAACCACTAGGCTACCTGCTGGTTACTGGCTCCAACACTCTAACCACTAGGCTACCTGCTGGTTACTGGCCCAGCACTCTAACCACTAGGCTACCTGCTGGTTACTGGCCCAACACTCTAACCACTAGGCTACCTGCTGGTTACTGGCTTAACACTCTAACCACTAGGCTACCTGCTGGTTACTGAGCCAACACTCTAACCTCTAGGCTACCTGCAGTTTACTGGGCCCCAACACTCTAACCACTAGGCTACCTGCTGGTTACTGAGCCAACACTCTAACCACTAGGCTACCTGCTGGATTTACTGAGCCAACACTCTAACCACTGGAGGCTACCTGCTGGTTACTGGCCCAACACTCTAACCACTAGACTACCTGCTGGTTACTATTTAACACTCTAACCACTAGGCTACCTGCTGGTTACTGGCCCTTGCTCTAACCACTAGGCTACCTGCTGGTTACTGGCCCAACCTCTAACCCACAGGCTACCTGCTGGTTACTGGCTTAACACTCTAACCACTAGGCTACCTGCTGGTTACTGAGCCAACATCTAACCACTAGGCTACCTGCTGGTTACTGAGCCAACACTCTAACCACTAGGCTACCTGCTGGTTACTGAGCCAACACTCTAACCACTAGGCTACCTGCTGGTTACTGGCCCAGCAATCTAACCACTAGGCTACCTGCTGGTTACTGGCCCAACTCTCTAACCACTAGGCTACCTGCTGGTTACTGGCCCAACACTCTAACCACTAGGCTACCTGCTGGTTACTGACTTAACACTCTAACCACTAGACTACCTGCTGGTTACTGGCCCAGCAATCTAACCACTAGGCTACCTGCTGGTTACTGGCCCAGCAATCTAACCACTAGGCTACCTGCTGGTTACTGGCCCAACACTCTAACCACTAGGCTGCTGGTTACTAACACTCTAACCACTAGGCTACCTGCTGGTTACTGAGCCAACAATCTAACCACTAGGCTACCTGCTGGTTACTGAGCCAACACTCTAACCACTAGGCTACCTGCTGGTTACTGGCCCAACTCTCTAACCACTAGGCTACCTGCTGGTTACTGGCCCAACACTCTAACCACTAGGCTACCTGCTGGTTACTGGCCCAACACTCTAACCACTAGGCTACCTGCTGGTTACTGGCCCAACACTCTAACCACTAGGCTACCTGCTGGTTACTGGCCCAACACTCTAACCACTAGGCTATCTGCTGGTTACTGGCTTAACACTCTAACCACTAGGCTACCTGCTGGTTACTGAGCCAACACTCTAACCACTAGGCTACCTGCTGGTTACTGAGCCAACACTCTAACCACTAGGCTACCTGCTGGTTACTGGCCCAACACTCTAACCACTAGGCTACCTGCTGGTTACTGAGCCAACACTCTAACCACTAGGCTACCTGCTGGTTACTGGCCCAGCAATCTAACCACTAGGCTACCTGCTGGTTACTGGCCCAACTCTCTAACCACTAGGCTACCTGCTGGTTACTGGCCCAGCACTCTAACCACTAGGCTACCTGCTGGTTACTGGCTTAACACTCTAACCACTAGACTACCTGCTGGTTACTGGCCCAGCAATCTAACCACTAGGCTACCTGCTGGTTACTGGCCCAGCAATCTAACCACTAGGCTACCTGCTGGTTACTGGCCCAACACTCTAACCACTAGGCTACCTGCTGGTTACTGGCCCAACACTCTAACCACTAGGCTACCTGCTGGTTACTGAGCCAACAATCTAACCACTGGGCTACCTGCTGGTTACTGAGCCAACACTCTAACCACTAGGCTACCTGCTGGTTACTGAGCCAACACTCTAACCACTAGGCTACCTGCTGGTTACTGGCCCAACTCTCTAACCACTAGGCTACCTGCCACCCCAAATAGGGCGTGAGATGTTAAAAAAAGAGCCGTAGTGTTTGAGTTAATAAAGGGAAAGAGAAGGGACATAAATTCTCTCTCAAAAACTCAAAAGGGGGGTCACTGGTGTGTTGTCATGGAGGGGGGGACACTGTTGTGTTGTTGTCAAAAAGGGGGAACTGGTGTGTTGTCATAAAAACTCAAAAGGGGGGACACTGGTGTGTTGTCATAAAACTCAAAAAGGGGGGCACTGTTGTGTTGTCATAAAAACTCAAAAAGGGGGGGGGGCACTGGTGTGTTGTCATAAAAACTCAAAAGGGGGGGGGGGACAACTCAAAAAGGGGGGTGGTGTGTTGTCATAAAAACTCAAAAGGGGGGCACTGGTGTGTTGTCATAAAACTGGACACTGTGTGTTGTCATAAAAACTCAAAAAGGGGGGCACTGGTGTGTTGTCATAAAAACTCAAAAGGGGGGCACTGGTGTGCAAAGGGGGGTTGTCATAAAAACTCAAAAAGGGGGCACTGGTGTGTTGTCATAAAACTAAAAAACTCTGGTGTGTTGTCATAAAAACTCAAAAGGGGGTCACTGGTGTGTTGTCATAAAAACTCAAAAGGGGGGACACTGGTGTGTTGTCATAAAACTAAAAAACTCAAAAGGGGGGTCACTGGTGTGTTGTCATAAAAACTCAAAAGGGGGGGGCACTGGTGTTGTCATTCACTGGTGTGTTGTCATAAAAACTCAAAGGGGGTCACTGGTGTGTTGTCATAAAAACTCAAAAGGGGCACTGGTGTGTTGTCATAAAACTAAAAACTCAAAAGGGGGTCACTGGTGTGTTGTCATGAAAACTCAAAAAGGGGGGACACTGTTGTGTTGTCATAAAAACTCAAAGGGGGGGGAACTGGGTGTTGTCATAAAAACTCAAAAGGGGGGACACTGGTGTGTTGTCATAAAAACTCAAAAGGGAGGGGGCACTTTGGTGTGTTGTCATAAAAACTCAAGGGGGCACTGGTGTGTTGTCATAAAAACTCAAAAAGGGGGGTACTGGTGTGGGACAACTCAAAAGGGGGGCACTGGTGTGTTGTCATAAAAACTAAAAGGGGGGGCACTGGTGTGTTGTCATAAAAACTCAAAGGGGGGGGACACTGGTGTTGTCATTAAAAACTCACTGGTGTGTTGTCATAAAAACTCAAAAGTGTTGTCTAAAAACTCAAAAAGGGGGGCACTGGTGTGTTGTCATAAAAACTCAAACTGGTGTGTTGTCATAAAACTCAAGGGTCACTGGGTGTGTTGTCATAAAACTCAAAAAGGGGGGCACTGGTGTGTTGTCATAAGAAACTCAAAAAGGGGGCACTGGTGTGTTGTCATAAAAACTCAAAAAGGGGGGACACTGTGTGTTGTCATAAAAACTAAAAAAGGGGGGTCACTGGTGTGTTGTCATAAAAACTCAAAGGGGGGTCACTGGTTGTCATAAAACTCAAAAAGGGGGGTTGTCATAAAAACTCAAGGGGGCACTGGTGTGTTGTCATAAAACTCAAAAGGGGGGTCACTGGTGTGTTGTCACAAAACTCAAAGGGGGGTCACTGGTGTGTTGTCATAAAAACTCAAAAGGGGGGCACTGGTGTTGTCACAAAACCAAAAAAAGGGGGTCACTGGTGTGTTGTCAAAATAAAAACTCAAAGGGGGGCACTGGTGTGTTGTCATAAAACTCAAAAAACTCAAAAGGGGGGGGCACTGGTGTGTTGTCATAAAACTCAAAAGGGGGGCACTGGTGTGTTGTCATAAAACTCAAAAAGGGGGGCACTGGTGTGTTGTCATAAAAACTCAAAAAGGGGGGGTCACTGGTGTGTTGTCATAAAAACTCAAAAGGGGGGTCACTGGTGTGTTGTCATAAAACTCATAAAAACTCTAAAAAGGGGGCACTGGTGTGTTGTCGCAAAACCAAAAAGGGGGACACTGGTGTGTTGTAAAAACTCAAAAAGGGGGGACACTGGTGTGTTGTCATAAAAACTCAA